>NW_026929482.1:0-39947 GCF_032062105.1 Saccostrea cuccullata | reverse complement strand
CTTAAAGCATTTATAGGTAAAGGGGGGGTTAAGTTTATGGTCCCCGTCCCCCTGCAGTCTAAAAATTTTTTTTATTTCTACTCCTGGACATGACGTGATATGATAAGCATTGCATGTTTAGTGCCTACGCTTGACTTTTGCATGTATTTTTGAAAGTGCATACTTCCGTACAAATCCTCTCTGTTTCTGGGCTTAAAACAAACTAACATCATATAGGATAATGAGGAGGAAGGATTTCTGTCTAAATTGGTGAATTTCATAGCCCCAGGGTCAGGGTTTCTGGTGGTAGAGTGGAACTATATATTTAGTATACAGTGAAAATGCATTAATTCATAGGAAATCTTGAAATGCATCCTGGTTATTAAGCTTACGAATTAAGTACAGAGTTATGATGAGGAAAGCTGCCTTGTCCAAAACCCTCACTTTGTTCTGGTGTTATGGTAGACGAGTGCTTTTATTTTCATTGTGAAAATGCATGGATTTTTGAAAATACAGGGTTGGGGTCCACTATGGGTCGTGGGCGTACTTATTATATGCTTAAAATAAATTTTTGTTTCACAAACCATAAACATAGTTATGATGAGAATGGTTGTTTCTTACAAAATAGTGAATTTCATAGCCTTGGATCATGCGTGGTTTAATCGACAAAAATGCATTAATACTTTGAAAATTTTACCCCTCTGTCCCCAAGTTCTAAGCAAACAAACTAACGCTATATAACAATGATATCAGAGTCAAAGTCTTAAATAATCAGAGGTAAACATGCCTTTTCTTTGCTCTTGAGTATCAACAGTAGGCAAAATGAGTACAAAAATGTAATGAGCATTTAGTAAATGAGTTCCTTGTATGATATGTGTTGTTAATCAGGAAATCTTTGTACATAGTTTAATTAACAGGTTATTTGATTGAAAGAAAAGAAAATGTTTTATATTATGAAAAGAAAAACAAAAAAAATGTTTGAGCAATGGTTTATTTATTGAGCAAAGAATGCTCAAAGTCAGATTCTTGCCAGGATAGAAAAACAAGAGGTAGACTAAGGATTACTTAGTAATTGTATATTGGTAACCTTTTCTTTGCTCTTGAGTATCAGCAGTAGGCAAAATGAGTACAAAAATGTAATAAGCATTTAGTAAAGACTTGTATGATATGTGTTGTTAATCAGGAAATCTTTGTACATAGTTTAATTAACAGGTTATTTGATTGAAAGAAAAGAAAGAATGTTTTATATTATGAAGAAAAAACAAAAAAAAAATGTTTGAGCATTGGTTTATTTAATAATTGAGCAAAGCATGCCATAAGTCAGATCCTTGCCAAAGAAAAAGGTAGACTAAGGATTACTTATAAATGTATATTGTTAAAATTTTATTTAATAAATATTTGAAAATTTTCAACAATGGAGATGTCATCAATTGCCGGTGCACAGTTGTACATTTTGTCATATCTTTTTCGTGCCAGCACCTTCTACGCCACAGGATCTCTTTTTAAACAGTATCATCCAAAAGAACGGAATCCTCGTCCCACAGTTTGATTTGAACCCGCGACGTAAGGATCAACTCTTTGCGTGACATAAGTCTAACATAATTAGACTATAGGGTTCTTGAAATGTTTTTTCCAGCTTATTTGCTAATTTGTGGCCTTTTGAGGGTGCTGGATGAATCGGAGTCATACTAGATTAAATATATGACTGTTGTTTAACGGTGTTTGTAAAATGTTGGACCCTGTGTCTTGTTTTATTGTGTATCTTTCTGTGTGGTAGAGCACTGGTTTGGTTTTTACCTGCAGTTTCGTTGGCTTAGTTGGTTTCCTTGGCATGTTCTGTTAACACGTGGAATATATTTAGTATCTAAATAGTAGTATGTTGCGTATGTTTGTATATTTTGGCAGCGCACTTTAGTGTCTCAGATCTATCACTAAGGTCTGATTCTTTATCAAGCCCGATCCCTGAGTGTTTTATGGCGGCCGACTTGGCTCTAATCCGACCTCCTACCCGTTTCATTGAATACTTTCGATGGCATGTTTTATCCATACAAATGAAAAATAAATCACACAGTGTACGGAGATTCTTCTAATGTGTATAGAGTACAACTGGGATTTAGGTCACCTGAGTAAACTCAGGTGAAATATTGCTATTTGTTTTCGTCCTCGTCGTACGACGTTTATTGTGCGTTAACATTTGAACATTTTCAGCTTCTTCTCTGAAATTACTGAACCAATTTCAACCAAATTTGGCATATAGCAATTTATGAGTGAAGGGGACAAAAAATTCAAGGTCCCTGTCCCACTAAAAATGTGAAATTAAAAGCCCCAGGGTCAGTGGGTCTAATGTTAGGGTGGGGCTATATATATTATGTAGTGAAAATGCATTATTTTGAATTTCTTCTCTTCTGCTGATGGGCATTACATAAACTAATCAAGCGCATAGTTCAGTTAAATATGACTGCCTCTTCCAAAATTATGAATCTTATGACCCCTTGTTAGGGGTCCTAGTGCTTTGGCAGGCCTATATAGATTAAACGATATGTAGTGAAAATGCTTATATTCTTTGAAATTCTTCTTTTTCGGTGCATGGGTATTAAACAATTGAAGTATGTGCATAGTCATGAGGAGAAAAGATCTTTCAGATTTAATTTCATGGCCCCTGGGTTAGGGCATCTTGTGTTAGGACAGGATTCTAATGTTTATAAAATAAAATGCATGAATTCTTTGAAAATCTTTTATCTTTGCTCATGGCTATTATACCAATGATAAGTACATATCTATGATGAAAACTGCCTCTTCCTAAATTGATCAATTTTCGGGCCCCTGGGTCAGAGGTATTTGGAAAAAAGGGGGGGGTACATACCCGGTAGTCGGAAAATAAATCAATGCTTTGACATATTTGACCCCACAATCGGTGGTTTCTTTGGGGAGGGGTGCACAACTGGTAAATGTTAAGTGAAAAGACATTTTTTTTTTTCTGATCTATATACCACAGGTAATTGTGACAGGTAAGACATGTCTTATGAAAAAAGTGTCTAAAAACCTTTCTGAAAGAAAGAAACAGATTTTTAATGGGCCGGGGGGGGGGGGGGTGGGTTAAATTACAACTCATTTAATAATTTGTCGCAAGAATTGAAGCTCAGGCCATCATCACAAATATTGTTGTTTCCTCTAACCCGAAATTTATTCCTTAAGAAAGTTAACTAGATAAACAAAAAACATAGTGGAGCAAATTTGGAACTATGCTGAGAAAAACCTTGAAGTTAACAAAATTAGAAGAGTACTAAAGTAAGCAGTTATGTGGCAGTAGATGCTGGCACTGAAAAGATTCTTAATGGCGTGCCAGTTTGCCCTGAACCGGATAATATTGGAAATATTGTCACCCGCGCGGCACAGTGGTTAGAGCGTCTGCTCTAGAGTCGCAAAGTAAGGAGTCAATCCTTAGGCCGCGGGTTCGAATCCCACTGTGGGACGTGGAGACCGGTCCTTCGGATCAGACTGGATACAAGGAGGCCCCGTGTTGCAGTAGGTGCCGGAACAAAAAAGATCCCTCACTACTCAAAGGCCATGAGTGTCGAACATATGACAAAATCGGTAGGTCTCCACCGGCAAATGGCGGCGTCTCCACAGAGGTGAAAAATTTTCGAGAGGGACGGTTAACAACATACAACAGATACAACGTTGCTTCAACATACGTTAAAGGGATTTAAAGCTAATGAACCACCAATCTTCAAAGGCAATACTAAATTATTAATAAATACCCAAACGACTAGGGAAGCTGTATCATGATTTCAATACTATTTGAAAATATGTTTGTATGTTGTTTTAAAACCGCTCTCTAGCATATTTCGCTCATTTGAAGATTGCAAACTTTGTTAAATAGTCGGTCCTCAGGGTCATTGAGCAGTGAGGGATTTTAGTGCTAGCCCTTTCCGTGACACGGGACTTCGGTACTAGCATATAGCTCGATCTCATCCCAAGGACCGGTCTCCACGTCCCTATGTGGGACTAAAGCCTCGACGTAAGGATCAAATCCTTGTACTTTGCGACTTAAGAGCATACGCCCTAACAATATGTCTGAACAATATTTTATAATCATATAAATACCACAAACAATATCCTAGTAAGAAAGTTAGCCCATGAATAAAAGGCACGAAGAAAGGACGTCTGAATTATTTTCATGAGGATTATTTTTATTACAATTCTTATGATCCATTATGGCATAAAGTAAACATTACAAGACAGATGAACTGGTTATTATATCACAAATTAAAAATAAAATGTGAAATGTTGTAAATGAAATAAAAGATTTTAAAATTGAGTAATATATACAGAAAATATGATACCCATATCTTATTTCGTTATAGTCATAGTCAATTCAAAGCGATATATTATTTTTTAAAAGGTATATCAAACTTCAAGATTAGGGGTTCAAAAATCATATCAACTTGTAAGATTTTATCACAGTTTGTATACATATGTCATATTTCTTATCACTCAAAAAATATTACCAATTAAAGTTAAGTGTGGATGACGTACGGACAGCGGGGGACGAAAATACCACCATGAAAATTCTTAATTAGCTAAAAGCCATTGTAAATTTTGTTATCTAAATGATTCTAAATGTAAGAGTCGCCTGCTGGCACCGTAGTTAGAGCGTCTGCCCTAGATTCGCAAAGTAAGGAGTTGATCCTTGTTTCGAATCCCACGTTGACGTGTAGACCGGTTCCTTGGATGAGACCGTGAAGGATATGGAGATAACAATCAGTTATAATAAGCGAATAAACACGTAACTTTCGCGTTATAACAAATATATGTGCTTAATGCTTAGGTCACATTTAAACCGATGGTCGGGCGACTAAATTTTTCTGGTCTTGTCGGCTGAAAAAACAGGATCGACTGGCACCGTATCGGGCGACGCAGAGCAGTCACATTATTTCCTAGGGATACCGATGACTTGGATTAATAACACAGAAAATCTTTTTTCTTTAGCAATCAACAATATTTTTTCATATATCTATATTCAGATAGGTGATGTGAGTAATGTTTGCGAGGCAAAGTGGCAGAATCTTATAAAATTCTGACTCAATGTTGGAAATGTGTGCTAAATTTGTAAGGAATTGCATAAAAACGACAAATGGTGCAAATCGGCCACCGACGCATAAAAAATTGTAACTTGGACCGATGGACACAAAAGTGGTCGGCCGAAAAAAAAAGGTCAAAATTGGCCAAGACAACGGCCGATGAACTGACGACTGTCAAAAAGAATCCCATTTTTGCTTCAAAACCCGTCGGCCGTTGGTCTTTTTTAGGTCACCTGAGTAACTCAGGTGACCTATTGCTATTCGTTTTCTTCCGGTGTCGTGCGTCGTGTGTTAACATTTGAACATTTTCAGCTTCTTCTCTGAAACCACTTAACCAATTTCAACCAAATTTAGTATACAGCATCTATGGGTGAAGGGGAACAAAAAATGTGAATTTCATGGTCCCTGCCCCCCTGTGGCCCTAGGGGTGGGGCAAAAACCACTTAAATTATTGCAATCTGTAAAAATCTTCTTCTTTACTCCTGGACATCAAGCAGTCAAACTGTTTGCATGATTGTTATCAGCATTGAGTCCTTTATCAAAATTGTGAAATTCATGGCCCTGGGGTCAGGGGTTCTAGTGCTAGGGCGGGGCTATATAGATTATTTAGTGAAAATGCATGATTTGTTTGAAAATCTTCTTCTCTGCTCCTAGGTATAAGATAACCTAACCAAGCACTTAGTTATGATGAGCAAGAGTGCCTCTTCCAAAATTGTTAATTTTATGACCCCAGGGCCAGGGGTTCTGGTGTTAGGGCTGGGTTCTATTGGATATGTAGTGAAAATGCATAAATTCTTTGAAAATCTTCTTCTCTACTTCTGGGTATTAAATAAACTAACTAAGCACATAGTTATGATGAGCAAGAGTGCCTTTCTCAAAATTGTCAATTTTATGACCCCAGGGTCAGTGGTTTTGGTGTTAGGGCGGGGCTCTATTGGTTATATAGTGAAAATGCATTTTTTCTTTGAAAATCTTCTCTACTTTTGGGTATTGAATAAACAATTGCCTCTTCCAAAATTGTGAATTTTGTTGCCCCAGGGTCAGGGGTTCTGGTGTTAGGGTGGGGCCCTATTGATTATATAGTGAAATGCATTTATTCTTTGGAAATCTTGGGTCCTGGGTATTAAATAAACTAACTAAGCACATAGTTATGATGAGCAAGAGTGCCTCTTTCAAAATTGTGAATTTTATAACCCCAGGGTCAGGGGTTCTGGTGTAAGGGCGGGGCTTTTTTGGTTACATAGTGAAAATGCATTTATTCTTTGAAATTCTTTCCTTTGCTTGTGTGTTTTATAATGCCTATGATCCAAATATATATATTCATGATGAAGAAAGGGACACCTAGCAAAATGACTATTTTTTATGCCCCTTCCCTGGGTCGAGGTGAGGGGGGGGGGGGGGTTACAAGGTCTAAAATTAATTAATGCTTGGAAATTTGCTCTTTAGTGTTAATCAAGTGAACTATTTTATGATAAAATTTGCAAAATTTTGAAATATGTGACCCCAGGATCAGTGGTTCCTTTGGGATGAGGTGTACAACTACGTCTGGTAATAAAGTGAAAGTGGATTTTCTCTTAATTGTACTCTGATCTACCTCTGGGTATTAAGTAAACAGAGTTAGCATGCTAAGTCTAAATTATTATAAGCAATGGTCCCTCTTTCAAAATTGTGAATTGCGAATGCCATGGCCTCTGGTTTATAACATGAACCAAATTTAATTGTTTGAAAGTTGTTGCACAATACTCATGTGACCTACAAGGCCCGTGGACCTCTTGTCGGAATTGTGACTGGGGTTTTAGTCTTAACTTTCTTTTGATTTTGTGACCTTGTTTATTCATTTCAAAGGAAAGCAAAAGGTTATCTTGATTTTGGACCATCACACGCTGCAATTTTAAGTTTTTTAGCTCTACTATCGGTTTTTGATCTTGACGAACAGTGTTGGTGTTGTTACTAAAAATAGAAATTCATGTGAAATTCTTTCAAAATGCTACTTTTCCGACAGTTTTGGTCTGATTTCAATATAACTTGGCATATAAGTAGACTACACTAAGATACATAATTCTGTGTTTCGGATTTTGATTTCGACGAACGGTGTTGGCGTTGTTACTTAAAATAGAAATTTCTGTAAAAATCTTTCAAAATGCTACTCCAATGATACTTAAAATACAGTTTTAGTCTGATTATAATATAATGTGGCATGCAAGTAGACTACACTAAGAACATAAAGAAACTCATTCAAGGATCATTATTCTCTTTTTGCTAGTGTGCTAAGTTTCAATTACCAACTGCTTAAGTACTTTCCTCTTCCTTTGCTATAAGTACAAACCAGTAGAGCTTCAGTCTCGACAGAGACTTCTGGTTTTGCTATTGAATCCGTATAACTGTCACATTTTGTCTTGCTCTAATCTGTTCAAACCATTCAAAGTTAAGGTGTTTCCACTCTCACAATTTTAATGGTTCAAAGTACAAAAACTGCATTTATTTTCATTTAATATACTATAAATTTTCCAATTATTGCAAAACATGTATAGGTCACCATATAATTTAAGATGCGAAACATAAATAAACAGAAGTGTATTTTAACATAAAAAATCGCACATTGTTTGTAAACAGTATTATGACAAATATGTAGAAACTGGTTAAAATGCATTATTCTGATGCTGAATGTTCCTATGTATTTCCTACTCATAAGAAATTTTGAATGTCAGGGAATCTGTTTTTAGGTCACCTGAGTAAACTCAGGCGACCTATTGCTTTCCGTTTTCGTTCGTCGTCGTGCGTCGTCCGTTAACATTTAAACATTTTCAGCATCTTCTCTGCAACCACTGAACCAATTTCAACCAAATTTGGCACAAAGCATCTATGGGTGAAGGGGAACAAAAATTGTGAATTTCATGATCCCTGCCCCTCTGGGGCCTGAGGGGTGGGGCCAAAACCACTGAAATTAATGCAATCTTTAAAAATCTTCTTCTTTACTCCTGGACATCAAGAAGTCAAACTGTTTGCATGATTGTAATCAGCAATGAGTCCTCTACCAAAATTGTGAAATTCATGGCCCTGGGGTCAGGGGTTGTAGTGTTAGGGTGGGGCTAAATAAGTAGTTAGTGAAAATGCATTATTTCTTTGAAAATCTTCTTCTGCTCCTAGGTATAAGATAAACTAACCAAGCACATAGTTATAATAAACAAGAGTGCCTCTACCAAAATTGTGAATTTTATGGCCCCAGGGTCAGGGTTTCTTGTGTTAAGGTGGGACTCTATTGAATATATAATGAAAATACATGAATTCTTTGAAAATCTTCTTCTCTGCTCCTGGGTATTAAATAAACTAACTATGTACATAGTTATGAAGAGCAAGAGTGCCTCTACCAAAATTATGAATTTTATGGCCCCAGGGTCATGGGTTCTGTTGTAGGGGGGGCTCTAGATTATATAGTGAAAATTCATGAATTCTTTGAACATCTTCTTCTCTGCTCCTGGGTATTAAATAAACTAACTAAATGCAAAAGTGTTGATGAGCAAGAGTGCCTCTACCAAAATTGTGAATTTTATGGCCCCAGGGTCAGGGGTTCTGGTGTAAGGGGGGGGGCTCTATAGATTATATAGTGAAAATTCATGAATTCTTTGAAAATCTTCTTCTCTGCTCCTGGGTATTAAATAAGTGCAAAGGTATGAATGATGAGCAAGAGTGCCTCTACCAAAATTGTGAATTTAATGGCCCCAGGGTCAGGTTCTGGTGTAAGGGGGGGGGGGTCTATAGATTATATAGTGAAAATACATGAATTCATTGAAAATCTTCTTCTCTGCTCCTGGGTATTAAATAAGTGCAAAGGTATGAATGATGAGCAAGAGTGCCTCTACCAAAATTGTGAATTTTATGGCCCCAAGGTCAGGGGTTCTGGGGGGGGGGTCAATAGATTATATAGTGAAAATACATGAATTCTTTGAAAATCATCTTCTCTGCTCCTAGGAATGAAATTAACTAATAACAAAGTTATGATGAGCGACCTCAAATTTTACTATAAAAAAATAGTCCCCCGAATCAAATGTATTGACTATTTTATATTTACCGTAGTCAAATTTCAACATTTATAAAATAAACAACAAAAGAATTTTAAACGATGATCAAAGTAATCTTGTTGAATTTAATTATATATGTGACCTAGATTTAGGTTGTCGGAAGCACGAACATAAATAGGCACTATGTCACTTCTCCGCCGCCATATTGCATGCAATGTTGCTGAAACAGGAGCTGGTCAGCATGGACAGGAAACCGATTTGTATGGATGTTATAATAACAGAAGAAGTTGAGTTGCTTAAGAAGTCGGATGGTAATGACTAAGGGACGATGTCTGTATCAGATGATGGAGTACGTGCAGATCCATGTAGCAATGTCAATTTCTACACGTGGCTGTTACGGAAGTGGTGTTCTCGGACTCGCGAGGCCTCGGTCATAGTGGACAGCGTTGCACTAGTGACTTGCTTTCGAGCCGAAGATAATTCATTATTTATTTTGTTTGTTAAAAAAATATATACCATATCAAATTACTTAGTAAACAATTAAAACATATTTTTTTCTTGAGTATATTTATACGCCAGTGATATACATGCAGGTTGACACCTGACCTTTCAGTAATAGAGAAATATACATACCACAGGGTATTATCATGAAATAAACAAGAAACACTTTTGTAGTGTTTATCATAGAGGAAACAATTGGAAATGGAAATATTATTGTATCATTAACCAACCGATATTTATCATTTATTTGGAACATAAGTCTAGTGATTCGTGCAATTTTACAGGAAAAATTACGATCTGAAAATTGGAAGTCACTGTAGGCCGCAAAACGGCCTTATAGAGAATGATCATTTTAAATATTCCCTTGGAGACATGAATAAAGTAGAAAAATTAAGAAAAGTAGACCCTCCACCTCGATCATTAATTGTGTTAATTGTAATTAACAACATACATTTTTATTTATTACTAAAAAACATCATATGCCAGGCATGTTAACCTCATGAAATGACATTGTTTACTAACTTTTAAGCAATTTTCTACAGGGTATAATTTTTAATCCAAAATGATAAATTGCTTAATTTACTACTACTAGTGGTAAAGTTGCCGTGAATAACATTATTGATAAAAAAAAACTGAGGAAGTGTCAATTGGAGATTTCCTTTCAATAATATAATCAGTCTAAATAAATTATTGAATTTATCAGCTGAAAAACATGAACAAGAAAGTAAAATTTATTTTATTTATTGGTAGCGTTTGAAAAAAAATGATGACTATATCTTATTTTCATTAGTTCTCAAGGACATATCTGATGAGGAAACGATGTCATATTAATAAATTTCATGAAAGTTCGTGTTGTCGTTCATGTTCTTCTATTTCAGTGAGGATCAAGGTTCCTGAAAAAACGTAACAATATATGTATGCATAGAATTTCGCTTTATATCGCAAAGTTTCGCGTTATAACGCAAAGGTTACGCGTTTATTCGCGAAAGTTTTGCGTTATAACGCGAAAAATTTATTTCTTTATCCTACGAAAATGAGCTCATTGGGCCAGCGAAAAAGACATTATTCCACTCGAATCTTGTTGTTATAAAAGTTATTTATAAATTTCTCTCTACATTTAAAAACTATTTTTAGACGATATCCTAAATAGCCATTTACTCTTAATAATGCCACTTTAAGCCGAAAATAATAACGCTTTGAAATTAAAATAGGCAAGGTCACAGGTCAAAATCAATATATTGTATAAAAAGGGTCTTTCAACAAACATGTCCCGACTTTTGATGCCTACATCCTTGCACAATGATAAAATATATATAAAATTATAACTGTATTTTAAAGCCCATTTTCTTACATTATCATTGTGATATAAACAATATAAAATAAAGTCATTACATTTTTTCCATTTACGTTTTGATTACATTTTCAAAAACTAGCCTGTGGGTTTTTTTTCCTTCAGAATTGGATCAATGGATTTTTAAGAATTAAACAATTCAAGCAGAAAATCTTCAAAATCATCAATATTAGTGCACATGATTAAAAAAAACTAAATATATAAACCATCTTTCTAGGGAACAGATTTTTCATTAAAAATATCCAAATATATGTCATAAAGGACTTCAGAGACAAAATGAGGCTGGTGACTGAAAATTTTGTGACTTCTAAGAACACTTAAAAATGACGTTTATTTGAAAACTGTTTCCGATGTTAAAACTTTCAAAATGTCTTGTCTTAAAAAATAATTGAAACATATTTACTTCAACTTTCATATTGATAAAATTGTTTGGTAATATGGTTTTGATTTCTGCAAAAAATTAATTCGTTAATACTGTCTAACTTTTACATGTATATTGAAACCGCAAAGTTGAGACATGTTTGCTGAAACACACTGTATAATTTATGAGTTGTAAGAAGCTAAAGTTTTACCGATAAAAATATATATGAAATCCCTAGTTCGATTCGGACAGATGTGATAAACTTGCTTGATTTGAATTTTCTGCAATCCAATAGGGCCTAGACAATTAAATCAATCGCCTGCAAAAACGAATATAAAGGGCTAGAAGGTTGATAAAATATACATATTTGTAAAAGAATGTGCTTAGAATTAGGATAGACCATTGCTTGAAATATAAAAATTCTTCTAAAATTGCGTTCAAATGCTGCGCATTAGAACAGTTTCAGGCTGTAAAAATATTGAATTTTACTTACCGTTGCCCTCAAAGTGCAGTGGTTGGAGCATTTGCTCTAGGATCGCAGAGTGAATTTACGTCGATTTTTTAATGAGTTAATGGATTTTTAGTTATATAACAAATCTTTTTCATACATGATTAAATATGCATTGCACAAATAGCGAGTTTAAGGTAAAATATTAAGATATATCAATATTTCATAATAAATTGATGGGGATCTAAAGTCTCCTTTCACGCATGCCGGATATATTTAAAATGACCGCTTTCGAAAGTTCACCCATGACGTAAACATACCATATACGGCGTAAGTATATATCATTTTAAAATGCCAAATTGTACCTGTTAAACATCAAATTACATCTTCGAGTTGGTCCTTTAAGTTTGGATTAAGTGAGTCTTAACACGATTTTTTTCCTAGACCTTCAAGCGACATGGTCAGGAGACATGAGTAATCTTAGAATAATGAACAATCATGTAGTTATTTTCCCCTCGCTACGGAGTTGGAGGGGATGTAGTTACACTCTCATGTGTGTGTTGGTTTGTCCTTGTGTGAAACGGAAGTGGCATCATTTGCATTTGGATGGATTTCAAATACTCTTTTGATTTTAGAATATGTATGCTCTTGCGAGGGGGTGATCTGGTTGATTTCTCCGGAAAACATCATTTAATATTATTTAGGTTTTGAATGATTTATGAGTACAATCACGATTTAAATATGATGTGTTTAAGAAACACTGATGCCCCAACTGCTCAACGGGAGGGTTACTGAAGATTTTTAATATTTGTTGTACTTTGAAGTTAAAATTTGCAGGTTGCTCTAATGAGACCTTATAACCGAGACCCCCTGTCACGACAGGCGATAGCATGATAAAGATCCCTCACTGCTCAATGGCCCTAAATGCCGAGTAAAGTTCAACTCCCTTCACCGGTTGACTTCTCCATATGAGTGAAAAAATCTCGAACGGGACGTAAAACTACAATCAATTAATCCACAAGAGGTTCAAAGGTCTTTTTTAAATAGACACCCACGTACAACTAAGCAAAGGAATCATGCATATGGAATATTATTAAATATAGTTAGAAGGCAGCACAGCATTACTTTAATTAACTCAAAATCAACTCAGTATTACAATCATGCCAATAGTTCGACTGCTGGATATCCAGGAGTAGAGGAATTTTTTTTAATGATAACATAATTTTTTTGCGATGTTGGTCTCACTCTACAGGCCAAACTCGGGAAAGGGGGACCTTTCTTTATTTAACGTCAAATGTGTAAAAAAAAAAAATAAAATAAAATGTAACTTTAATAACAATAAATAAAATAATTTGAAAAAAAATTCAAATGTATCATTATATAAATATAGCCCTTTGATGAGGTCGATCCATAGATATATCGACTTCACAGAAAAGCATATATACCGAGCACGAAGTGCGAGGTCGATATGCTTTTCTGTGAGGTCGATATATCTGTGGATTACCGAATTAAAAGGCTACATTTGTTATATTATTTTTACATAGATTAACAAAATACAATTTGAAAATAATGGGAACAAGGCACAAGTTTTCTCTTTAACTTTGAGAGACTAGAGATAAAAAAATAAATTAAGCTGTTTAATGTAATTTTGTAACCTTTATACTGATGAAGTAATTCAGAGGATTTACTAATTCTAAATACTACATTTATTTGTATCAATTTTTGACAAACATATTCAATATGTTTCAATACAAAGTAGATCCTAATTCATGGAATTGTTATGTCTCATTAATTACAGAACATTAAAAAATATTAATTACAAGATGAAGTATATATTTATATATAGTATATATATATATGAAGTACATGTATATATTTTTTGAGAAACATCAAGTCATACACTGTATTAGCTATAATTGTGAAATCAGTTTTAACCATTTTAAGAAACATCAAGTCAATATGCATTTCAGATTCTATAAATAGTAACTCAAGTCTTTATGCTGTTATATACTTTTTCAAGGGGATCCAATGGTTAAAATCACCATTATGTTATAATATTCAATATACTGTATGCCATTGATAACAGTGCATTGTCAATTTTTATTTTTAAAAGAAATAGAAACACAATTGAGAAATTTTAAGAAATTTTTATTTTTAATTTGAAGAAGTAACACCAATCAAATTTAAGCCCCCCCCGAGACAAAATTTAATAGAGAAATTTTAATAAAATGCTATTTACTCGTTTCGCAGATAAAGATGTTTTGAAAATAAATTAATATTTTCTATTAATTTTTTAAGTTTAAAATTTTCTTCAATCCGATGTATGTTCGATCTGTGAGTTTTTATGTTTAAATGCAAATATACTTAGGGATGGGGTGGGGTGAATTATTTGTACAGTCATGGATTAATGTGTAAAATTTTTAAAAAAATTAATTTCTTTAAAATTTGGCCATTTCATTTATATTTCCGTTTTTAAATATTATTAACGAAATGTTTTCCCATTGTATGGAATGCCATATACAACAGCCACCTGCTTTCCAACTGCTGATTTTTTAACACATGACAGAGCAATTTCTCAGATAAATATTCACATAAAGCTGCCACAAACATATAATTAATTAACTTTTATATTTGGAAATCATATTTATATGATATTTTCCTTAGTATCTCAGGCTCTCCCTAAAAAAAAAAAAAACTCTAGACCCCTATAGTACATATAAGATCAGAGAATATTTTTTTCGCCAAGAGTAAATTGGGTCACACTTTTGAGACCGGAAAATTTATTTGACTCCCCTATGGCCATTATGTTAGGCGCCCTCTCTAATATTCAATATACAGTGTATGCCATTGATAAAGTGTAAATTGTTTATTTTTATTTTCTTATTTGAAATCTCAGCTATAGTACATAGAGTAGGGTTGGATGTGGCAAATGACTAGAAACGGTGTAAATTTAATCTTGAGACCGGAAAGTAACACCCCCACCCCATCCGCTGCCCCCCCCCCCCCCCCTGGAGACAATCATAACCTTTAAAGAGAGAAAATTTTAAACGGTGTAAATTGGGTCCCTTTTGAGACCGGAAGATACAGGGGCGCAGCTTTGTCCCCAGTATTCGGGGCTCCCCGATAAAGATGTTTTGAAAATAAATTAATATTTTCTATCATATAGGGTTATAGTTTAAAATTTTCTTGAGACCGGAAATCAAAGATGTATATCTCAGTATCTGGGGCTCTGTGAGTTATAATGTTTCACACCCCTATAGCATAATATCAGAGAATGGGGATTTGGGTGGCGCCCAGAAACGGTGTAAATTGGGTCCCTTTTGAGACCGGAAATCAACAGGGGGGGAGCCCCAGTATCTGGGGCTCCCATGGATTAATGTGTAAACTGATAGTACATATAAGTATCAGAGAATAGGGTTGGTTTGGCGCCCTGGCAGCCCAGAAACGGTGTAAATTGGGTCCCCGTTTTGAGACCGGAAATACATGTAAGATAAGTTTTACATAGAGAGGTCTGGACCACCCATCTGAAATTTCCAAAATATTTTTTAACACATGACAGAGCAATTTCTCAGATAAATATTCACATAAAAATGGCGGTGTTCAATGTGGAAATCCCTGGTTATTAATTAACTTCTTGAGACCGGAAATCAACAGGGGCGCCTTCTAGCCTTAGTGTATCGGGCTCCCCAGAAACGAGGTAAATTGGGTCCCTTTTGAGACCGGAAATCAACAGGGGCGCCTTTGAGCCCTAGTGTCCCGCGCTCCCCTAAGTGACACAATTCCTAGTTTGGGCGCCAGGCGCCCTCTGCAGACCGCTATAGTACATATAAGTATCAGAAAATAGGGTTGGATTTTGCGCAATGGCAGCCAGAAACGGTGTAAATTGGGTAGCTTTTGAGACCGGAAATCAACAGGGGCGCCGTCGAGCCCTAGTGTCACGGGCTCCCCTAATTAGCACAATTCCTAGTTTGGGCACCAGCGCCCTCTCTAGACCCCAATAGTACATATAAGTATCAGAGAATAGGGTCGGATTTGGCGCCCGGGCACCCAGAAACGATGTAAATTGGGTAGCTTTTCAGCCCGGAAATCAACAGGGGCGCCTTGGAGCCCAAGTGTCCCGGGCTCCCCTAAGTAGCACAATTCCTAGTTTGGGCACCAGGCGCCCTCTCTAGACCCCTATAGTACATATAAGTATCAGAGAATAGGGTTGGATTTTGCGCCCTGACGCCGAGAAACGGTGTAAATTGGGTCCCTTTTGAGACCGGAAATCAACAGGAGCGTTCCGAGTCCTAGTGTCCCGCGCTCCTCTAAGTAGCACAATTCCTAGTTTGGGCGCCAGGAGCCCTCTCTAGACCCCTACAATACATACATGTATCAGTGAATAGGGTTGGATTTGGCGCCCTGGCGCCCAGAAACGGTGTAAATTGGGTCCCTTTTGAGACCGGAAATCAACAGGGGCGCCTTCGAGCCCCAGTATCTGGGGCTCCCCTAATTGGCACAATTCCTAGTTTGGGCGCCAGGCGCCCTCTCTAGACCCCTATAGTACATATAAGTATCAGAGAATAGGGTTGGATTTGGCGCCCTGGCGCCCAGAAACGGTGTAAATTGGGTCCCTTTTGAGACCGGAAATCAACAGGGGCGCCTTCGAGCCCCAGTATCTGGGGCTCCCCTAATTGGCACAATTCCTAGTTTGGGCGCCAGGCGCCCTCTCTAGACCCCTATAGTACATATAAGTATCAGAGAATAGGGTTGGATTTGGCGCCCTGGCGCCCAGAAACGGTGTAAATTGGCGCCTTCGAGCTCCCCTAATTGGCACAATTCTTAGTTTAAGCGCTATGCTTTAATTAATTAATCATAGTTATTGCGTCGGGTTCGAGAAACGCATTTTTCTAGTCGATAAACTTAAAATTTATAAATATGTTTTGTTATTGGCCGCTGAGCGTTATTGGCCGCTAGCTTGACTTAGGCGTTCTCGTCTTGTATATCGGATATCGGTAGAGGTACATAAAATTAAACTCGGTCATCGATAGATATAATCAATCCGAATTCAAGAGCAAAACTAAATTGAAAAAAAGAAAGAAAGAAATTCACGATAATTTCACAAGTCTCTAAATGGAGTAAATGATTTACCTAAATAAATATCTAATGTACAGTGGGTACCGTCCGTATAAAACTTATAAAATATACCTTCCGGAATTTTCCAGCCTCCATTTATGTATTACATGTACGTTACCAGTGACGTCACTGGAAAGAGAAGCCTGACGTCTGCCAAGTTCTAGGGCCAAGCTCACGGTGAGGAATGCATAAAATCAACAATTATTAATTTTTTTATTTAATTACTTTATGACCACTGATGACTGTGTGTTGCATGTAAACTAAGGGGGTGTTTTTTCATGCATTACATAAAGGAGACTTGGGTTTTCAAAAACAGAAAATATTGACCATAGTGAGGCAGTGAGCTGTTTGGTCAACAAGGGCACGTCATATATCAAAATGCAGGTGAAGTTTAAAAATACTGTAATAACAATTAAGTATTTATTTAAAATGTTTTTAACCTAACAAATAAGATGCAAAGAAAAAAAAGAAACAACATCAATTTGATGTAAAGTTCAATCACTGAATTTATTTCTTTTTGCAGTGTATTTAAAACATCACATTACTTATGGTAAAGGAAATCATTCTCTTTGAGGGCAATAATGGTGTAACAGTTTTGTTTTTACATAATTGTCCTTTTTCATACTTATGAATATAAATTGTGTAAATGAGATTGTGTATTTTTATGTTATTTTAGATATGCATTTCCAGGATGGTGACTGAAGCTCATCTTTGTAAACACCTAAATGCCTAGAATGAACTTCAAAACAGATTCTGAAAGGTTAACCAGTATTAATCTTAAATATGGTAATTATAACTTTTAAAAAGGAATAAGATTTTCTGATCATATTGCTTTTAGACTTGCAAATACTACATGTATCTTGAAGCTTTCCATGTAAAATTTGAAATGCAATTGAGTTTGACCAATTTCACACTACTAAGAGTTATCTTCCCTTGTCGGCATAACTCTCATTTTTCCCACTTTGCCCTTTGTAAGTTACCTGTTGGGCTGTTATTATTTTCAATCTTCAAACGTTATTGGGCAATTTAGATCTGTACCTGTATTGCCAAAGTTTGGGGCAACATGAAAATCTTAATGAACATATTCATTACAGATTTTATTTTTAAGATACTGAAAAATAAATTTGGTAAGGTTACAGAGGGAAAACAGGGCCATGCGCTGGATTGACCCCACATAGGGGAATAACTTATGTAAAATTTAATGTGAAAGTTGTCTATTTTTTTTTTAACATATATTTTTTTTAACCTCAAGGACAAAAAGTATACACTTGGAACACACACAAAACAGATGGGTCCATCCCAAGCTAAAGATTAATGCAGAAGGTAAGTTCAATTTTTCATTTCGTAACTCTTCTGGTTTTATCCAGATGGGACCTTAATTACATATAAGTTTAAGTCAGCTTCAGTATAATAGAAGGATATGGAGATAACGAACAGTATTCAATCTCAAAGTCCATAAAACTATACAAAATAAGAGCAGAGCAAACACGGACCCCAGAAACATCAGAGGTGGGATCAGGTGCCATAATTAAACACCTATTTACTTACTATTCGGAAAATAGCTTGTTTATCATCTCCCTTGACAGCAAACTATTTCCCTCGGCTGCATCTAGGGGAATAGTTGCTGTCTTGGGGGATGATAAACTAGCTATTGTCCTCATAGTAAGTCAGCAAATAGGTGTACCAGTACATGTATACTGTTTTTAGCTCTTCTGAACCAAAGCCTTAAAGAGCTAATGCTATGGCCATATGTGTGGTGTGCATAAACGTTTTAGAATGTGGGCCATAACTCAAGATCCCCTTGGACAATCATTGTCAAATTTTTTACAGGGCATCCTTGGCCCAAGGGCTACCATTTATACTAAAACTAGGGCTTGGACCCTTATACAAAGGGAGATAATCAGGAAAATAAAACCAAAAGAACTTTATATTGACCTAGAATTGTTAAACTTTGTCAGTTGAGGCATCTATGGTTTTTGGAGATTGTCGACCAAAAAGTAGGTCACCATGACCTACTTATGGTATTTTATAGCTCTATTGAAATATCTTTAGTCCTAACTGGCTAAGAATCATCAAACTTTCTCTGTTGATGTATTTTGGGTCTTATAAACTTAGAGGCTTCAAATACTAGCTTCGCGGATTATAAAGCGTAAACTGGCCCAAACCAGGTCATCATCAAATAATTTGGCCAAGAATTATAGTCATTCCTTAAATATTTGACCTTGAACTTCTAGTTTAACCCACTGTTAAAAAACTTTCTTTGATCTTAACTTTTGAGCTGATAGTAGTAGGGCTTTCATATTTCACAGATTTATTCTTTGTGACAAGTCCTTCCTTGGATAACAACAATTTTGATGTTTGACCTTGACTGACTTGCATTAACCATAGCTGGCATATGGGGTATCAGTATAAGTACAAAAAACCACATCTTTTTTTGCGAGTTCACCCACAAATCAATGCTATTTAATGAATTTTAGATAAGAGAATTACAAGATAGATATTTGAGGACATAGTGAAAAAAAAAATTTAATGAATTTTAGATTATAAGAGAATTACAAGGTAGATATTTGAGGATATAGTGAAAAAAAGTTTAAAAGATCATGGTTATGAATGCTAAAAAATTAATTATAGTTATTTAGTATTTATATTTAAGTTCTACAGGGAATCAACCAGGATTAATATGTGGATAATAATAATGTTCAGGGAAAAATGGGTTTTCCCTTATTCCATGCATTTAATATTTTCTTTTTCTTTACAGATAAAAGAGAACTGGAGAAGAATGAATTGATGTTAACATACTCAACATTAAATATGGCTTAAATCTTAATTTGTCTTTTGTTGTGATTGCTTCAAGAGAATAAGGATCAGGAAATTTAAAGTGAAGGATAACCAGAAAGTGGATCATTCAACAGATGAAAAAGAAATAAGCCTTTGAGGGAAATTATGTCAAATGCCTGAATTGAATATTTAAATTGCACGTAATTTTTGTTTTACCAACGTTTACATAATGTGAAAAAAATGTTCAAAACGTGTTTAACCATGGTTTGACACATTTTTGTATGGTATTTAGACATTTATTATATGAGCAGTGCAAATAATAAACCCATTAAACATGTTATTAGAAACATATGTTACACACACGTTGCACGTACGTTATTCATATGTGAAACGTATGAGTAACGTACGTGTACAATATATGTGTAACGTATGGTAGGCAATACGTATGTTTAACATACGTGACACGCATGATATTCACATGCGTGAAAACGTACGTATAACGTACGTGGTATCTTTTTCATGGAAAACGTACGTGAAGTCACGTACGTGTCACATATGTTTAACGTACGTGAAACGTACGTGGCACAATTAGCTGTGTAGTTGATTCGATACTCAAGAACATACTTTAGGCATGAACATTATATACAGTGGACCTTCAGATATCCTGACACATGATATCCGGATGCTCAAGTATTCGGAAGGTTTTCACGGGACGGAAATTTTTAACATTATATTGACTTGTTTAACTGGTAGTTCATATATCTTCTAAAACGAGGCAAGCTATTGTCAAATTAGTTTATTAAACAAGAATATTATCAGTAAAATTCCAATACATCATTTCGCATTTCTTATGTTTATCACAGTGACCTGGCCAACGAATGCAACTCTCTTTCTGTGTTAAACGCTTAGTGAATTTATTCAAATCCCTGTTGTGGCAATATTTACACACTAAATTTTGTTCGTTTGTCTCCGTTTACAAAATAATGAAAATGAGGACAATACAGATATGACGAAACGACAAAGAAATTTTATTTCTCCTTCAAACCTGTTCCTATTTCTGTTGTTTCCGGAGGTCTAGTTTTGTTCTTCTTCCAATTTGTCTTGATCAAGTAGACCTTGCATTCTATTTGCTATCCATATTCTTTGTCAAAATCAGTTAACCAGGGGCAACTGAACACTATAGCTAGAAAAAAATAATATACTAGTACCTTTGCGGGTCATGATTTGACCAAACTTGCATTTACACTACCTGAGGATGCTTCTATATAAATATTACCAATTTATGCTGTTCCTGAGAAAAGATTACCTGAAGATGTATCCTCATGACTTCCATCTTTCTTGGTCCAGTGGTTCTCGGGAATAGAATTTTTTTAAATGTGCTTTTATTTTTTAATATTTCATATTTAACCCCCCTTCAAAGAGGGTTTGAGCCTTTATTTGATAATTCAATGTTACAAGATGATATGATCCTCAGCTCTAAAAAAAACATTTATCTAACCATCCCTCCACAGTAGCAGCTTACTTGTAATTCACCTACTTATTACTTAAATCAATTTTCAGCGTTTAGAGCTCATTTAATTTCATATCAACAACATAAACTTTTAATAAACTCAAATCTATCATTTCTCAGAGATCGGTAAGGTAGATAAACATAAAATACGGGGAGGTAACGAACAAAATTTTAGCTCAGAAGACCATTAAACATTACAAAATAACAGCGGAGCAAACACGGACTTCCAGAAAATCCGTGTTGGGATCAGCTACCATGGATGAGTGAACAGCCACTGCTGATCATATTTCATATAAACCAGATGACTTTTATGGTCAGTTAATTATTTTTCGGTTCAAACTTTATCAAATTGTTAACATCGAAATCCAGTGGTAATTACTGGCCGGAAAGAATATCTTCTTAGAGATTGGTTAGGATTGATTAAATATATGAGAATGGTTGTATATTTGCAGTTTGTAGAAATATTTTGAAAACGAAAAACGTAATATTTTTATAAATCTTAATTTGTTTTGTTTGTTACGGGATTTCTTCTGGGCTTTTTATATTAGATAAGTATAATATTTACAGACACAAACACGTGTTTTGTGTAAATTGATAATCTATTGATAAACATAGCCAAAATTAAATGGTTATCAATGTTTCTTTCCTAAAAAGTTAAAAAACGTGTTTAATCTTACATGTAATATATAAACAATATACAAAGTTTACCTAATGTGTATTAAGCGTTTTTTAGAGTATAACAAAACAGCTATACACTGGAATTCGGGCAACATATGATTTGTTGGACCTGAAGATGAAAATGTTGCCCTTGGCCTGCGGTCTTGGGCAACATTTTCACCTTCAGGTCCAACAAATCATATGTTGCCCTCATACCCAGTCAATAACTGTATAATATAACATGTTACCCCCGCATTTCTTTCGATAATGGCAAAATCGCTCAAATAGTGCGCAAAGTTTTACTCAAGCTAGTAAATAACTCGTACATCCTATAAAAACATTTTCTGTATATCATTTTACCATATTTATGTTCTCTTTCCAATGGCACAAGATTTATTCTGATATTTCCAGTATTAACAAATTTATGAATGTTTTTTCACATTTTACCTGTCTTTCAAGTCAGAAGCGTAGAAATGCATATACTATGTCATAAAAGGGTTTAAATACCGGAAAAAGAATTTCAAGAGGTATTTGTATTTAAATATCAGTGATTCCTTTCAGTTTCTAATTAAAACGCCTCCACTGTCCGGGAGATGCAACGACAAATCAGTGTTTGTCAGCCCCAATCCAGCTGCCGGAACAACCTTACAGACAAACATATTACAAACCTTCCAAGTGTCCTTTTATGCTTCAGATAGTAGAAGGTGAGTATAATTAAGAAATAAACAACAATGTTAAAAGGTTCTCTGGGAACTGAACATAGTTGATCACGTGATCAAATTCTGTGAAACCTAATGTTTGAATGTTTTAATCCATAACAGAATTACAAAGATGGACATCACTTCGCCTGCCGGTATGACCTATACTTCACTACAGTCTGTCTCCTCCAGACCTGGAACATACTTTGTCAGCACTTCCTGGAAACCTCAGCAGAACCAAGTAGGATCTCACATTGTTTGTGCTCTAGTCGAAGACACGTTTAGGTTTTAAGCTTCAATTAGTAGTTTTCATCTGTTTCTAAAATATGATTAAATATTTACAACAAAAATGAATAATTTAAAAAAATGGGTATTTTCTCGGCATTCAAGTATAAGATTCATCTTTCAATTATTTTTGTTTAAATTATCTCTTTCTTTAAATTGGCTAAATATGTTTTATTCATAAATATAGACATTTAAATCAGATAAGAAAATCAATAAAAGGTTTTTTGAAATTTGGCAGGAAAACCAGCGAATCAAGATGCTTAAATATCAACGTAAATGGTAAGTATATTTAGAACAATCTTTTTGGTCAAACATTTCAAAAGAAATTCTAAAGTTCTTGATAATGTATTATATGTATGATTGCACGTGTATCAATCTTAGACGTGAGTCCTTGTGTGAGTTCTCCTTGTACAAATGGCGGCACGTGTATACGACAGAGAATCACTCAGAATTACAGGTGTGACTGTTTACCTGGTTACACGGGACACAAGTGTCAAACAGGTATTTATTTAAAAGAAAATTGTCAACTTATAATCTAAATTACGATTCTGAAATGACAAAAGAAACATAATCATCATCCGAGATACAAAATTTGGGGAGATTTTTGTCCTTGATCGAATGAATTAGATTTATAAACCATAGCATCATAAATATTTCTGTTATTAAAAATAAAAAAAAACTAAGGATACTATTTGGATAAATTGATAATTTTTGAAAAGGGATATTTATGTTTATATGTTTATGTTTATATTTATATTTATGGGATATTTATGTGGAGTTTATTATCAGTTCAGAAAGTGTATTGAATAATTTTAAGAATGTGCTTATTTAACGTTTTGAATTGTATTTTGTACTTGGTACCTTGACTCCCCCTGATAGTTTCTAGAATATTTGTAGACATTTCTTTGATATTTTTGTTTTATAAATTCGTTCAATACTCTCGTCATTATCAAGTTGATTTATTTTTTTACAAATACAGCTCTTTACAGCTAGCAACTACATATTTCGAAATGTTCCTATTACAGTTAACTTTTATTCGGCCTTATTTAACTTGCAAAAATATAAATCGCAGCGAAACAATTATCTGTGAATTCTTTTAAGGTTGCTAAAGAAATGGCTGCGGTTTGATTTAGAATTGTTCATTTGCAAATAAAGAAAAGAGGAAAAAATTGGATTTTTTTTTTACAGCTTATGTACTTTAATACAATCTTTCTTGTCACTTTAATGTATATATTTAGATATAAACGAATGTGCGAGTGGACCTTGTCAGAATGGTGGGACTTGTCATGACCATGTAAATGGTTTCACCTGTACCTGTGTGGGTGGCTTTACTGGACTGATGTGTCAGACAGGTACATGTCTCCTTGAATCATTACTATTTTATTTTAATGTATCTTGATATCTTAATATATACATTTGCAAATGTTTTCCTTTATATAACACTACTGAAAGCAATGCGTATCTATAACTGTATAAATACAGGTACGGGGTCAAGAGGTCATAAATGTGCGTAATAGATAAACGTTCGACGTAATTTCTCTGTGACGTCATAAACTGTCGACGCGCGTTCAGTGGATTACATACATGACGTTGGGTTTGAAAAATAACGCATTTCACACGTTAAAAGTCACAATCAGGCAAATATAAAGTATGAATAAGTCACAAATGTAAATATAAGTAATAAGGCCTCATTTTAAAACATCTATCGGGGTATAAATACGGGTTGATACGAGATTAAATTCATCATAAAGCCCTTCGGGCTTTATGGAATTAAATTTCGTGACCAACCCGTATTTATATATCAATAAATGTTTAAAAATGATACCTTATTTCTTAAATAACGTAGTAGGTTCAAAATATTATTGCCATTATCTTAATTGAACACTGTACATTTCTAACATTATGTCATGTTTATTATCCATTCACTTTCCTTTCCTTAATGACATTGATTATTTTTTATTTACTATCAAGATATTGACGAATGCCAAAGTGATCCGTGTCAGCACAATGGTTCGTGTACCAATCTTATCAACAGGTTTAAATGTTCCTGTATACCAGGGTTTACCGACACAGTATGCCATACAGGTAGATACTTCTCTTTCAGTTAAAAAATAGAGAAATTTATATTGTCAGCTGACCAGGCTGTCTTTTTTAGCTCACCTGAGCCGAAGGCTCAAGTAAGTTTTTCTGATCACATTTTGTCCGTCGTCCGTCCGTCTGTCCGTCCGTGTTTACGAGAGTGCATTTATTGGGTATTTTTCATGCCAAGATTGTACTTATTGGGTACTTTTTGCTTATTGGGTATACCCAATAAGAAGTGTCGCTGAATATGCTTAAAACACCCTAATTGGGTATTTGCAGGTTAGTACCCAACAAAACTTGGACACGACGATTTGTCCAAAAAAGTGTCCAAAAAAGTTGCTTTCACGGACGCACCGTGTTTTGTTGTTTCAGTTTTACATTCGGAACTCTAAATTCTCGAGAGTTCCGAAAATCAACTTCCGTTGATCCTGATCATAACAACGTTTGTTTTCATGGAAAAAAATATGGCGTCTAAGAAACACTTCATGTCAACAAGATTTTCTGATTGACAAGAGAAAAGGTAAGTTCATTCGATTAATATTTATCCATTGCTAAGTTCCTGTTTAAGGAAAATAGATTTTAATGTAATTTTGAAAACAATTGTGCACAAAATTAAAATAGATATATCGGAACAATTAATCCTAAGTTGCACTTGTTTGTATTTTGAATTTTCTCTGTCTTTTTAACTCTCTTGAGGGCGAGAAGTATTTAGTAAATGATCGTATATTGTTAGATAATCTTTAATAAATCGAAAGTGTTTATTATTTAATTTTATATCATAACCTACTAAGTATGTTCTGACAATGTATATTGGAAAGGGAAATGAAAATTTTAACAATCGTGTGTTCATAAATCAGCTGTAAATTATCGGTTCATGTAGACAGTATTACAATCGCAAAGTGAGCTGAGATGATGATAAATGGGATAATTGACAACAACTAAATAATTGTGTGTAAGTTTATCTCATCTGATATGTAACTTAAGAAATTCATTGTATTACTGAAAAACTTTCAGTCAAAACAGTGCTTCTTTCTGTCTTTGATGTTAAATCTAGACCCTAAAAAGGGCATGGTAATCAAGGAGTCAAAAGGGCACTGTGTGTCGCGACAGGATCTCACGAGGGCACTTTGAAAACAAATGTTAATGTCATTGAAATTATATTTAAATTTTTTTTTAATTTTTACATACTTTAACATGTTTAATTACTTTTAATATCCTCTCATATTGAAATCTTTATTTAAAACAAGTAATTTAAAGATAAATTCATATATCTGTATTCCATTCTTTTTTTTTAAAAAAAACAATGTTTTAATTATTGATTCAGAAACAAAAAGAATATAAAAAAGGCATTTACATCCAATTTCTTCAATAAAAAAAGTAGTAAGGTTACACTTGAGAAAGTAATGGTATTAATCTAGCTGAAACAGGTGCAAAAATTATTAAAGTTTGGAGGTATGATTGATTTTTTACCTGCTTGGACTGTTATTTGTTTACAAGTACAGGCAATTCAAACATTAAAGGAAAATACTTTTTTCAGGGAAGGGGGGATGGGCATTTTGAGAAATACATGTAGAGACCATTCTCTTTACTTGGAAAATATTCTACCAACAGGATCATGTGAAAACTGGTCTTACTGCCATGCATAATTTGTTTTAAAAAAAAACTCTGACTTTAATTAGAAACTTTGACCCTCAGCTTGTCAAATCTATCAGTTCAATCAAAGAAACTAACTTAGTTTGTTGTTTTTAAGCCTTTTTATCACATTACATTCAGTTTTTTGGTACACTGTAAGTATTTTATTCAGATAAAATATCCGTTTTTTCTTCAAGTTGTACTATGTGTTTTTTTCTAATTTCGGTTTGTAAAAAAACGATCCTGATTTTAATTAGTTAATAATTTACAAGTTTATTTATCTTTGGTCTTGGGCTAATTCTTGCATAATCAATGCAATCAAATGACAGTTTCTCAAGTTAAATCCTCTACCCTGACAGCCTGAGGCATGTTAATTAGCCAGGTGGCTGTGTGCGTGCGTTCAAGCGTGAAGTGATTTCCTGTCGTTGTTTAAATAAAGGGATTATCAGCATGCACTGAATAAACAGAACAGCAAAGGAATATTGCCTAAACTGGGCATATTTATTAATTTTGGGTTAGGAAATAAGGGCATGGCGCCGCGCCATGCTAGTTTGCTTTAGATTTAACAGATGATGAGTGTCTGCTTTATTTTGATTTTTTTAAAATTATTGTTTTTGTCATTTGTTTTAATTAATTTAAAACAATACTGAAATTGATATAGGGCTACTATAACTATTTCACATGATGGGTGTGTATTTAGCATCGCGCTACACCCTGGGCTTCGATTTTTGAGAATGGGACTAGTGGTTTTCTGCGCTAAATTCCCAAATGTGGAAATATTCCAGACAGCATGCTCATATTATCCATAAATCTCCACAACTGCATCCATTTTGCAGTACTACAAGACTGATTTACTTAAAAACGATCTTTTATTTCCTAATTTGAATTCCCCCCTTTCCTTTGTTTAATATAGCAATATTTGCTTGTACATAATATGCCTCACAGATATCTAATTATTAAATTATATACATTCACTCTGGGCTCAATGATAAGTGTCATGCAATTATTTAGCGTTTTTTTTAAAGCCATATATGGCTATCTTTTTTAAAAATTAAGTAAAGAAATATAGTTAATACATAAATAAAGATATACAATTCGAAAAAATGTTTTATCTAAAATTTAAAATGTGTTAAAATCTTTTGTATTTTCTTCCTAGTTGTCAAATGAAATTAAACTTTGATATCTTTATAACGCAATTGACTTAGATTTTGTAATTTAAAAATTTCTATCTTTATTGTTGACATGCCTCCTTAAATTATAAAGCTCAATGATAAGTGTCATGATAAGTTCATATTTTATATTTGCATTGTAGCTTTAAATGATTTTTTTTTGCTTCGTTTTAAAGCCATATATGGCGTAATTTTTTTAAATCTGATTATTGAATATATTTTACTGAAAAATTAAAAAATTTAATAAAGAGAATATAGTTGACACATTTTTTCAAATTTTTTTCAAGCTTTTTATTTTTGCATATTTGGGCTTGTCACTTTTTACTCGGGGATAGTAACTTTATTGCCACAAAGTTTTATACTAATTTCCTTTATTGCACAGATTTTATTTTCTCTGTAATGTGTTATTTAAATCTTGTGATTATTTTCTTGTGATTTTAGGATAACTGGAGATAATGATTCCTTTTTTCCAAATTAAATTTTTCCTATCTTTATAACGCAATTGACTTAGATTTTTTTTATAAAAGTAATTTTACAATGGAAAATTAAAACCATAATCTTTATCATGTTTATATAAAGTACAGATACAATTGTGAACATTGCAAGAACACACTCTTATAATTTTAGTCTAAAATAATTTTCATGCCAACCATAAGATTTTTAGAGACATATATGGCTTTAAATGAAGAGATCAAGATGAAAACAAAATGATTTTCAGGAAAGCTTTTGTTTTAATACAGCTACATAACTAGTGAATGTTACCAGAAAGGAATATTTAAATTTTTTTTTCTATTTTTTTAACAATTTCATGCAATCATTAATTTATATTTGATTTAAATTTTGTTTTAAGCAAAAATTAAATTAAACTTAATTAATTGTAAAGTAAATACTGGGGTACTATACGGTCATAGGTTATGTTAATACCCTGACTTTTGTTCTGATATAGGTGGCATACAGGAAAAGAAACAATTTTTTCAAAGGAATAAAACAGCTTATCTTTAGGTTAATTTTTGCACTACTATCATTTGGGCTTGTTATTCACTTTTTATTTTTTAGGTCACCTGAGTAAACTAGTGACCTTTATTGTTTTTGTCCACAAAGCTGTGGATTAGTACTTTTGAATTTTCTTTATTGCACAGCGATGAACCAATTTCAATAAATTTGGCACAAAGCAGCTAATGGGTTTAGGGGAACAAAAATTGTGAATTGTATATTGTGATTTTAGGATAACTGGACATCAATCATGTCCTTTTTAATCAGCATTGATATTACATAAATATTTCCTAAGTATTATGTTACAATAAATTGGTTTAGATTTTTTTTCCTGGGTATTAAATAAACTAACTAAGTACATAGTTATGGAAATTAAAAATTGTGAATTTTATGGCCCCATCATGGTTCAGGGTGGGGCTCTTTGATTATATAGTAAATACATGAATTCTTTGAAAATCTTCTTCTTTACTCCTGGGTATTAAATAAACTAACTAAGAATATAGTTATGATGAGCAGAGTGCACCAAAATTGAACATGGCCCCAGGGTCAGGGGTTCTGGTGTTAGGGCGGGGCTCAGAAATGTTGTGACAATACATGTAATTCTTTGAAAATCTTCTTCTCTGCTCCTAGATTTTATATAATTTAACTAAGTACATAGTTTTGATGAGCAAGAGTGCCTCTACCAAAATTGTGAATTTTATGGCCCCAGGGTCAGGGGTTCTGGTTTTAGGGCGGGGCTCTATTAATTATATAGTGAAAATACATGAATTCTTTGAAAATCTTCTCTGCTACTAGGTTTTATATAAACTATAAGTACATAGTTATGATGAACAAGAGTGCCACTACCAAAATTGTAATTTTATGGCCCCAGGGTCAGGGGTTCTGGTGTCAGGGTGGTATGTTATATAGCAAATACATGAATTCTTTGAAAATCTCTTTTTACTCATGGGTATTAAATAAACTAAAAGTACATAGTTATGATGAACAAGAGTTTGCCAAAATTTTCAATTTTATGCACAGGGATTCTGTGTTAGCGGGGCTGTATTGTATACTCTCATGTTTGAAAAAACATTAAATCTTTGAATATTTTCATCTTTGCTCCTAGGTTTTAAGCAGATGAATTACCTATATAGTTATGAGCAATCCCTAATCTTCAAGAATTGTAAATTTCAAGGCCCCAGGGTCAGTTGTACCATAGTGGGGGGTGTACTTATGTACTGAAAATGAATGAAGTGATTGAAATGTGCTCCTTGGTATTAATCAAATATTTTTGAAAAGCAAGTATGCCTTTCCAAAAATAGTGCAATGTGTGGTTATGTTAATACATGTATCATGTGTGGTAGCGGCATACTGATTATTGCTGAATATTACTGGTTACTTGAAATGCATTTTTTCCTTACCCTGCCTATGGGTATAAAACCAGCTAAGGAACTTGTAGGTGTATAGTTATGATGACCAGATCGTAAGGCTATAGCATCTGGCTTAAAACATGTCTGATGTCACTGGAAAGTTGTTGAATAATGCTGTTGACCTATAATTTTTCATATTTTCAACTTCTATCCAGCTTAGTCAATTTCAATTAAATTTTGTGCAAAGCATACCACAGGAAGGGGGGATGGAGTGTCAAGTGTGTGTCTGTCCCTGTCAATATAATTTCAAAGCAGTTAGTAAGGTTTGGGTCAATTTTAAATCCTCTTTAGCAGAACCATTGGGCTAAAAACAATACTAATGTGAAAGCTTTATCATTAAGTGTAGAGATGTTTTTGAAGATTATGTACCCTTAATGTACTGATAGTGTTACATTAGAAGTCTAAAATTTTCAAGGAATAGATGTAAAATCTTTTTAAAATCTCCTTCTTAACAATCAGAAACTAACATACTGTCTAATTAATATGCAACATCGTTTTGTGTGTTGAATGATGATTCCATTTTGATAAAATTATGGCGGATGGGGGGTAGGATGAAGTTGCAGTTAGACATAGAAGAAAAAAAATAGTTGATAGAATTTAGTTTTTCTTCCATTTTATTTATCAATACTTATTTCTGAATAAGAAATATACTTTTACTTCTTGGTTGGGTTTGATCAATATAAAGGGTGATCTTGCTGTAGTCAAGAAAAACATGTTTTATACGGCAAAGAAATGCCTTTATCTAATTGCAGAATGAATAAAATGGACAGAGGCAAAACTGAAGGAGATGCATGAAATGAGGAATATTTCAAAGATTGCTTGAGCATAACCACTGCTACTGGATAAACATATGGCAATATAAAAGAGCAGGGTCAATGGAGGTATCATACAGTATAGGCCATGAGAGACCCTGAAGAAGAAAGTATTGAACAGAAACAAAAATAAAACCATTTTGACATTTATTGAAATATAGGATCAAAGTCTTGCATGTAAAATTTGGGCATGTAATGACTTTTCTCTAGCTCTAAGACTTATGACAGTGATGATTTGATTTAATATCTTTATCCCGATTTGTCGAAAAAATTTGGACATAGTGCATCAATTATTTTAAAGTTTTGATACAACGAATTCATTCATTGTACTTGTAACTGAGTTTTCTGGTGCGACACTGTTTTATCGGCTTCAAAACTAAGTCTGTGATTTCCAAACCAGATTAATGAGATCATATAATATCTTTTAACATCGGTGACTATTTAATCCATTCTTTTACATCTCAGAAGTATTTTTATTATTACAGGGAAAATATGCATTGTACATGTATCTGTACTAAACAGCATTATAGAAATTTTCCATATAATACAACACAATCTTAGCAACTGAAGGCAAATATTTTATCAAGGGTGTGATCTATTTATCAATATGGTTTTCAGCATCTTGCTCTACCTGTAATGACTTGCTCCAAGTTCCAATATTTAAATTTAAATTTTGCAAACATGGTTATAAAATTCTTTAAAAGCCAAATAGTTTAGGCACAAAATGCTTATATATTTCCTATCATTTGTAAAGTGTACACTGAATGAGATGTGGAATGTTAGAATTAAAGTATTAAATATGTTTTGGACTTATGTATGCTTATGCAGATAAATTTGAATTCAACTAGGGAAGGTAAATGTCATACTTATTGGATTTGCAATCTAATGCAAGAGTATAAATATCCAAGACAAATCTGACAATTTTAATGAAGGGTATAAGTAACCCAAGAAGAATTGGACAGGTAAACATCACTTGTTGGGTTTTGTTCTAATGTTGGGATGTAATATCCAAGAAGAGTTTAACCAATGTCCAATACCTATTGGGTTTTCTTTCTTATGAAAAAAAATTTGAGTAACCCAAGAAGAATGTCCAATACCTTTTAGTTTATATACTATTGAAGGGATGAAGATATCCAAGAGGAATTGGACAGGTGTCCATTACATGTTGGGTAGTATTCTGATGAGGGGATTCTCAAGAAACCCAAGAATTAGACAAGTGTCCATTGCCTGTTGGGTGGGATGTAGATATCCAAGAGGAGTTGGACGGATGTCCATTACCTGTTGGGTGGTTTTCTGATGAAACAATTCAAGAAACCCAAGAAGAATTGGACAAGTGTCCATTACCTGTTGGGTAGGATGTAGATATCCAAGAGGAGTTGGACAGGTGTCCATTACCTGTTGGGTGGTATTCTGATGAAACAATTCAAGAAACCCAAGAAGAATTGGACAAGTGTCCATTATCTGTTGGGTGGGATGTAGATATCCAAGAGGAGTTGGACAGGTGTCCATTACCTGTTGGGTTTTATTTTGATGACGCAATTCAAGAAACCCAAGAATTAGACAAGTGTCCATTGCCTGTTGGGTGGGATGTAGATATCCAAGAGGAGTTGGACAGGTGTCCATTACCTGTTGGGTGGTATTCTGATGAAACAATTCAAGAAACCCAAGAAGAATTGGACAAGTGTCCATTACCTGTTGGGTAGGATGTAGATATCCAAGAGGAGTTGGACAGGTGTCCATTACCTGTTGGGTTGTATTTTATGAGGAGATTCAAGAAACCCAAGAATTGGACAAGTGTCCATTGCCTGTTGGGTGGGATGTAGATATCCAAGAGGAGTTGGACGGATGTCCATTTCCTGTTGGGTGGTTTTCTGATGAAACAATTCAAGAAACCCAAGAAGAATTGGACAAGTGTCCATTGCCTGTTGGGTGGGATGTAGATATCCAAGAGGAGTTGGACAGGTGTCCATTACCTGTTGGGTTGTATTTTGATGATGCAATTCAAGAAACCCAAGAATTAGACAAGTGTCCATTGCCTGTTGGGTGGGATGTAGATATCCAAGAGGAGTTGGACAGATGTCCATTACCTGTTGGGTGGTATTCTGATGAAACAATTCAAGAAACCCAAGAAGAATTGGACAAGTGTCCATTACCTGTTGGGTAGGATGTAGATATCCAAGAGGAGTTGGACAGGTGTCCATTACCTGTTGGGTTGTATTTTGATGAGGAGATTCAAGAAACCCAAATAGAATTGGACAATGTACACATGTTCAATTGTTCTTGGATAGTTTAATCCCTTCATCAAAATACAACCCAACAGGTATTGGACACCTGTCCAATGCCTGTTGGATACCTTCATTCTGTCCAACATGTAATTGCCATTTGCTTATTATTAATTGGTCATGACTCAAAGAGGTTTCTCCTTAAATACTTAATTTTGTTATTCAAGAAAGGTTGAACAGAGTCTGAGATGTGTTGAGTTGTGTTTTCACAATTCAGTTTTTTTGCACTTAGGTATTCATATATTCTAATATTAGATATTTTGAAATATACAGGTGTATATCCTTATTGCTAAGAACAAATTAGTTAGGTGTTACAATAAAAGAGCTATATCACAGAAATTGACAAAAATATGGGTTCAAAACCAAAGGTTTTCAGTCTTGTCTGAATTTACCAGCAAATATTAAATATATAATAAATTTGAAATGAATAAAAAACAATAAGAAAAAACCCAATAAAATACGGACAAGAGGAATAATATCCAATAAGATTTGAACAGTAACTACCCAAATAATGCTCTCTCGTGTGTACACTTTTTTTGTATCCAATAAGCAGTATCCAATAGGACTTGGACTTGATGTACCCAATATATAACCAAATGTGTGTAAAATGAAGGGACATATCCCCTCGCAAGGGGAGATAATCAAGAAAAGACAAAAATAGGATTGGGTCATTAAAAAATCTTCTTCTCAAGAACCACTGGGCCAGAAAAGCTGAAACTTATGTGGTTGCATCCTGGGGTAGTGTAGATTCTAAATTGTTCAAATAATGACCCCCGGGGGAGGGTGGGGCCAAAATGGGGAATCAAAGTTTTACATAGAAATATATAGGAAAAATGTTTGAAAATCTTCTTCTCAAGAACTACTGGGCCAGAAAAGCTGAATCTTATGTGGAAGCATCCTGGTATAGTGTAGATTCTAAATTGTTCAAATAATGACCCCCGGGGGAAGGTTGGGGCCACAATGGGGAATCAAAGTTTTATATAGAAATATATAGGAAAAATCTTTGAAAATCTTCTTCTCAAGAACCACTGGGCCAGAAAAGCTGAAACTTATGTGGAAGCATTCTGGTGTAGTGTAGATTTTAAATTGTTCAAATCATGACCCCCGGGAGAAGGGTGGGGCTACAATGGGGAATCAAAGTTTTACATAGAAATATATAGGAAAAATCTTTGAAAATCTACTTCTCAAGAACCACTGGGCCAGAAAAGCTGAAACTTATGTGGAAGCATCCTGGTATAATGTAGATTCTAAATTGTTCAAATAATGACCCCCGGGGGAAAGGTGGGGCCACGATAGGGAATCAAAGTTTTATATAGAAATATATAGGAAAAATCTTTGAAAATCTTCTTCTCAAGAACCACTGGGCCAGAAAAGCTGAAGCTTATGTGGAAGCATCCTGGTGTAGTGTAGATTCTAAATTGTTCAAATCATGACCCCCTGGGGGAAGGGCGGGGCCACAATGGGGTATCAAAGTTTTACATAGAAATATATAGGAAAAATCTTTGAAAATCTTCTTCTCAAGAACCACTGGGCCAGAAAAGCTGAAACTTATGTGGTTGCATCCTGGTATAATGTAGATTCTAAATTGTTCAAATAATGACCTCAGATATTGATGAATGTGCCAGCTCTCCTTGTCAGAACAATGGATCCTGTATTGATGAGATTAATCGGTTCCGATGCTCATGTGTTCCGGGTTTTACCGGCTCCATCTGTGAAATAGGTAATCTATTTACTTTATTTTCAACCAATGTTTGTCTGTTTTAAGTCTTTAAAAGGTTTGTGGGAAATCACATATTTTTAGGATTAAAATTTTTGTTCTGTTTCCAGATATCAATGAGTGTGCCAGTAACCCGTGTTTGAATTCAGGTACTTGTAACGATCTCATTAACCGCTTCACCTGTTCTTGTCGAGCGGGGTATACAGGGACTATATGTGACATAGGTATGAATATTGAAAACGCAACCTCAGATACCAAATCAAAACAAAAAAGAAAATAAATTGGAAAAAAAATCCGCAGAAAAATATATTGAAAACAGATATTTAAGGGTTTTTTTAAACCAAACATTACGTTTTTTTAATAAGCCTGAAAATTAGGCATCTATATTTTTCCATCGTACAGATATAAATGAATGTGCACCAGATCCCTGCTCAGTCATTTTTGACTGTGAAGATCGTGTGAACGAATATTACTGCAGAATAAACAAATGGAAGCTTGCCATCATTATCTGTAGTATTCTTTTTGTAAATCTGACGGTTATTTCTATCGTCATTTACCTATCAAAAAGACGAAAGTACAGAGATGTTGACCATTCATGGTAAGACATTTTTTTATTGTTTCGTATCCAAATTAATTGAAATCAAGCAAAATGATGACAGATACTTTCGCGCAAATTTTTATTGTCAACTGTATCATATAGGTTGTCCAGTTTCATTGACGTTCGTAAACCCGATATCCAGCCTAGGGTTTTGTAAGTATAAAATACTTGAATATTAAGAGTATTGCTGAGGCAATATATTTATTAATAGTGGTGATTTTTTTCACTACTTTATTACAGATTCAGAAGTGACATTCCATTTAAAAGATTCTAAATAAGAAAGTAACCCCATAATTAAGAATACGAAGAGAGTCGACACAAAGTGAAAAGGACTCCTGTTATTAGTTTTGTTATATGTGTTTTTACTGTTATTTACAAAATGTTATTATTCTGTTATACAAATAGTTGTTGATTAAAGAAAATATACTGACAAATATTTTTTTTTTATTCAGTGATATCAATATATTACATGTATCAAAATCATTCCAACTATTGAACGCAATTTGAAGATAACCTTAGTGATCAAGCCAAATTAAAATGCCATGGAAACACTACAAAAATTAATCGAGCAGTGAAAATAGACGGAAAACATCAGACGTGGAATCAGATTCCTTGGAGAATTAATCATCCTCTGAAAAACCGGTCACATCCGTCATGCATGTGCTCACTGTCATTATCAAGCAAACAGAAAAAAGGTATATTGCCAGGTATATAAGGGGAGATGATGATGATCAAATGATGCCAAACGTCAACACTCTAATCCTTAAGTTGATTGTTAGGCGACCATTAGGATTTTTTTTTAAATAAATATGCAAAGAATATATGCGTCAGCCTCAGTTTTTCATTTCATCCAAGAAATATGGCTTAGATATTGCTGACTAGATTTACATTATAAAAAGCAATTAATCATTCCAAGTTTAGATGGATAAATTCACGCAATTTAACCTTGCAGTTTGACTTATCCTTAAAAATTCATCCTTGTCCATACATTTTGGACAGGTGGTGGAAGGGACTTCGTTTTTCATAAAAAAAAATCAGTGATAAGATAGTGATAATTTTAATTTGAGATATGATAGGGCGTTCATAATTGACACAATAAAATAAAAATGAAATCCCTAGCCAACAAAAACCCCGAAAGCGGGGAATCACAATTCTAATTTGTTTTTGTTTTTTTAAATGTTTGGGATTAAGATTATTGAAAACTCCTTTGAAGTTTGAAATAGTCACACGATTTATACTACTTCCCGAATATATTGTTGATCGTGAACAATACTTCTATCCTCTTACCTTCACTGCTGTCATTATTTATGTGAGAAGTGAAGATTGGGGTTTACCTTGGTAGAACAATTGTTGGAATGCGCATTATATCTATGTTGATAGTTCTATGTAGATTAGAAAGCCATTTAAAGTGAAACTCAAATATTTTAAACCCAATCAATATCTTTATCTGATTTATTGAAATCGGGGGATGAATTATACTTTTAACCTAAGGGTTGTTCGGAAGGTTCGTGAATTTCTGTGATATCCAAAGTTGGTAGAAATATTTTGACATAAGTTCAAATGATTTTATAATAAATAGTATTCAAGATGAAAAGTCCTATATAAAATGGCGTTAATAATTATCTAATAGGAAAAAAACATTTATATGATAAACAAGAGGACTTTAACTTTTTCTATCATCAACTAGTTTTACTTATGCAATAATATATCTTCATCACCTGAATACCCAGTTCTTATTATCTAGAACACCATACATGTATCTGTTTTGCAGACGTTGTTTTTTTTTTTTATTTCTAGTACATCATACCACATTCGTTAACATCATCCATATTAATTTGTAGGTGTACACCTATTTTCCATGTTGGCAAATTAAGAGGGAGAAGATGGTATATATGTTTTATTTTAAAAATTGATAGATATGTAGATTGTATCTGTTAATTTGCAAACTTTTGCGATGTTTTCAAGAATACACCATCCTTCTCTAACCTATCTTTAATTTTTAGAGTTTCCCCATTTACAATAATAATGACTATTTATTCTATCCATTTTAATTATTTTTAATAATTTTCATATGTTATTTTGAAACAATTGTATTACCATTTTAGGCGAGACCATCCAAATTAAAATAACATTCTAGGACACCTATGGTTATGCATGAAAATGATATTTATTTATAAATAACGTACGATGTTTTGAATATAATGACTAGATACCAATCTTGTTTATCTCAAATAAATTTAACGAGAAAATATAGACATTAATCTATGATAATTTTTACATATTTTTGTCACAAAAAAGCCGTCATAATAATCAAATGAAGAGAGATTTTTTTTGATAATATTTATTTTTTTTTAAAGACACTCATACAGTTTTCTCAGTTACAAAATACAAGTGTATTAAGAAAATGATATTAAATCCAATCTTTTTATCTACAAAGATATCTTATGTCTTACAATTTGGGTTAAAGGCATGTCCACCCTCCTGTGATGTCATAGGTTTTTGCAAAAACTGTTGTTAATCTAAATTAAAACCTCTTTCTTTGAAAATAGTTTAAATGTATGCTTTCAATATGTGTAATGCAAATACTAGTAATTGTTAGATACGCAAATTATGAAAATGTATATTTTCATTATTTAATCTATTCAATCTTCTAAAATATTACCAATGGCAATAACTCCTCGAGTATTCAGGAATTTTCATTGTTGCGCATATTATCTAATTTTTTTTTTCATACTAGTATTTTATGAAGTACCAATTATTTTGAAACTTTTAGCATCAATATTACATATTTTAGCATTAATATTACGTATTTTATTCAGTTTGTACCTAACATTTATACTGTTCACTACAAAAGAATGAATACTAAGGATAAGATAACTTGTATTCAATATTGCCGAATCTCTGTAAAAATGTGGTAACGTATACATTTTTGGCGTTATTTCGGTTAATTTTTATTATATACAGTGCAATAAATGCAGTTTTCTATTTTGAACCCATAAAACTTATTTTGAACCTATAAAACTTTGAGAATAGAAATACCTTAAAATGTTTCATGAGTTGATGATTTAACATTGTGAAAAAATACAAATGGCAATCTTATCAAATTTAGCAGTCAATTATCAATTATCAATTTTTAAACAGTAATCAAAAATAAATTCGTTTAAAGGGCATGCATAGTAATCTCTTAAATAATAAGCAAATTCTTACTTTAAATTAAATAGTGACGAAATTAAATATACAAAATAGTGATGTGGTGATATACATTCATCAGTTTTCATCTCTTACTCTATGAAACAATATTTTAACTTGAACAAACCGGTTTCTTGATAATATAATATACTTAATCATAAATTTTTAAAACAAGTAAATTATTAGAATGTGGCTTTAGCAAAAATCATAATTATGAATGAAAAATTTAAATGTCATTTTTTGATTTAATAAAAAATATGAATAAAAGAATGAGGTATTTTACATTGTAAAATGTTATTTACAGGTACATGTAGTACACAACACCAATAGATTTTATTCTAATTCATTTTCTACATGTACCAGTACATAAGAAAAAAATAATCTACTATATTGACAATAATGAATGACCATGGTAAGAAAATGATAAGTTGTGGCATGTTACATGTATCGTCATGTTGTGTGAAAAAAGTTACTTGGGTGCTAAGAATTTAGAATGTGTTAGTGTTATCTAAAGGCTGTAAACAAGCACGTAACAATCTCGTATCTGTCTCATTAAATGCAGCGAAACTGTTCTTTTATAAATAGTAGAGGGCTGCTATTTGGCCACATGTATAAAGAGTCTCTATTTTTCTATCTTTTAAGTTTAATAAATAGAGGGAGGAACTGCACCTCTGCCTTTTGTAATTAACCTGTTTCCTATTACGATTTGTTGATATTCTACGGGAATTTACGTGCATGCATATTTGATATCCTATATTTTTTCTATAAAATAGTAAAATTTCTTCTCTGCCTGTATGATGACGCTGAACACAAAGCATGTTGTTTCGTTTTTAAGTGTATTTGAAATAGCTGATTTAATTGTATGCCATTAATTGTCTTTTTTCTTACATGTAGATTACCTTAATACAAAGGATCATTCTCTATAAGGCCGTTTTGCGGCCTACAATGACTTCAAATTTTCTGATTGCATTTTTCCCTTAAAAATTGCACGAATCACTAGGCTTATGTTCCAATTTAATGATAAATATTGGTTGGTTAATGATACAATAGTATTTCTAATGATATAGGGTCCCAAAGTAAGGTACAATCGGTCCGTATTAGCATTAGAGTAATGGGAAAACTCAAGAGGGTGGCTGTGTTAGACAACTCCTACACAGTCATAACAACCTTTAACCAACACCAAAATTTGCATGAATTTCTTATAAACATAAAAAGTGTCTACCAATTTATGAATTTGGTTAAAGGTGGTTATGACATTAAATAAAAACTTTTCACTTC
>NW_026929481.1:0-3878 GCF_032062105.1 Saccostrea cuccullata | reverse complement strand
TAAAATGTATTGGTGTTTCTATATCATGTCCCAGCATCAAACATTTTGCTGCTATTTTTCAAAATAACGGTATTGGGCGAAAAATAGAAAATGACAATTCCCAAAAATTAAAATATTGAAATATTTTTCAGATAGGAGCATGTATCAATCTTTTGGGGTGGTTTAACATGTAACTGAGTTATCTGGGCCAGGAATTGATTAAAGTTTTTGCTGTAATTCTTATGGTTTTCAAAATCCCTCAGGCTATTTTCCATGTGCCCGGGGCATTTTTTTCCTAACTTTTTTACTGCATGAAATACACCAAAAATGAGGGTATGGATAATGTATTGGTGCTTTCTATATCATGTCCCAGCATCAAACATTTTGCTCCTATTTTTCAAAATAACGGTATTGGGCTAATGTATTGGTGCTTTCTATATCATGTCCCAGCATCAAACATTTTGCTCCTATTTTTCGGCCAGGAATTGATTAAAGTTTTTGCTGTAATTCTTACGGTTTTCAAAATCCCTCAGGCTATTTTCCATGTGCCCGGGGCATTTTTTTCCTAACTTTTTTACTGCATGAAATACACCAAAAATGAGGGTATGGATAATGTATTGGTGCTTTCTATATCATGTCCCAGCATCAAACATTTTGCTCCTATTTTTCAAAATAACGGTATTGGGCCAAAAATAGAAAATGACAATTCCCAAAAATTAAAATATTGAAATATTTTTCAGATAGGAGCATGTATCAATCTTTTGGGGTGGTTTAACATGTAACTGAGTTATCTGGGCCAGGAATTGATTAAAGTTTTTGCTGTAATTCTTACGGTTTTCAAAATCCCTCAGGCTATTTTCCATGTGCCCGGGGCATTCTTTTCCTAACTTTTTTACTGCATGAAATACACCAAAAATGAGGGTATGGATAATGTATTGGTGCTTTCTATATCATGTCCCAGCATCAAACATTTTGCTCCTATTTTTCAAAATAACGGTATTGGGCCAAAAATAGAAAATGACAATTCCCAAAAATTAAAATATTGAAATATTTTTCAGATAGGAGCATGTATCAATCTTTTGGGGTGGTTTAATATGTAACTGAGTTATCTGGGCCAGGAATTGATTAAAGTTTTTGCTGTAATTCTTACGGTTTTCAAAATCCCTCAGGCTATTTTCCATGTGCCCGGGGCATTTTTTTCCTAACTTTTTTACTGCATGAAATACACCAAAAATGAGGGTATGGATAATGTATTGGTGCTTTCTATATCATGTCCCAGCATCAAACATTTTGCTCCTATTTTTCAAAATAACGGTATTGGGCCAAAAATAGAAAATGACAATTCCCAAAAATTAAAATATTGAAATATTTTTCAGATAGGAGCATGTATCAATCTTTTGGGGTGGTTTAACATGTAACTGAGTTATCTGGGCCAGGAATTGATTAAAGTTTTTGCTGTAATTCTTACGGTTTTCAAAATCCCTCAGGCTATTTTCCATGTGCCCGGGGCATTCTTTTCCTAACTTTTTTACTGCATGAAATACACCAAAAATGAGGGTATGGATAATGTATTGGTGCTTTCTATATCATGTCCCAGCATCAAACATTTTGCTCCTATTTTTCAAAATAACGGTATTGGGCCAAAAATAGAAAATGACAATTCCCAAAAATTAAAATATTGAAATATTTTTCAGATAGGAGCATGTATCAATCTTTTGGGGTGGTTTAACATGTAACTGAGTTATCTGGGCCAGGAATTGATTAAAGTTTTTGCTGTAATTCTTACGGTTTTCAAAATCCCTCAGGCTATTTTCCATGTGCCCGGGGCATTTTTTTCCTAACTTTTTTACTGCATGAAATACACCAAAAATGAGGGTATGGATAATGTATTGGTGCTTTCTATATCATGTCCCAGCATCAAACATTTTGCTCCTATTTTTCAAAATAACGGTATTGGGCCAAAAATAGAAAATGACAATTCCCAAAAATTAAAATATTGAAATATTTTTCAGATAGGAGCATGTATCAATCTTTTGGGGTGGTTTAACATGTAACTGAGTTATCTGGGCCAGGAATTGATTAAAGTTTTTGCTGTAATTCTTACGGTTTTCAAAATCCCTCAGGCTATTTTCCATGTGCCCGGGGCATTTTTTTCCTAACTTTTTTACTGCATGAAATACACCAAAAATGAGGGTATGGATAATGTATTGGTGCTTTCTATATCATGTCCCAGCATCAAACATTTTGCTCCTATTTTTCAAAATAACGGTATTGGGCCAAAAATAGAAAATGACAATTCCCAAAAATTAAAATATTGAAATATTTTTCAGATAGGAGCATGTATCAATCTTTTGGGGTGGTTTAACATGTAACTGAGTTATCTGGGCCAGGAATTGATTAAAGTTTTTGCTGTAATTCTTACGGTTTTCAAAATCCCTCAGGCTATTTTCCATGTGCCCGGGGCATTTTTTTCCTAACTTTTTTACTGCATGAAATACACCAAAAATGAGGGTATGGATAATGTATTGGTGCTTTCTATATCATGTCCCAGCATCAAACATTTTGCTCCTATTTTTCAAAATAACGGTATTGGGCCAAAAATAGAAAATGACAATTCCCAAAAATTAAAATATTGAAATATTTTTCAGATAGGAGCATGTATCAATCTTTTGGGGTGGTTTAACATGTAACTGAGTTATCTGGGCCAGGAATTGATTAAAGTTTTGGCTGTAATTCTTACGGTTTTCAAAATCCCTCAGGCTATTTTCCATGTGCCCGGGGCATTCTTTTCCTAACTTTTTTACTGCATGAAATACACCAAAAATGAGGGTATGGATAATGTATTGGTGCTTTCTATATCATGTCCCAGCATCAAACATTTTGCTCCTATTTTTTAAAATAACGGTATTGGGCCAAAAATAGAAAATGACAATTCCCAAAAATTAAAATATTGAAATATTTTTCAGATAGGAGCATGTATCAATCTTTTGGGGTGGTTTAACATGTAACTGAGTTATCTGGGCCAGGAATTGATTAAAGTTTTTGCTGTAATTCTTACGGTTTTCAAAATCCCTCAGGCTATTTTCCATGTGCCCGGGGCATTTTTTTCCTAACTTTTTTACTGCATGAAATACACCAAAAATGAGGGTATGGATAATGTATTGGTGCTTTCTATATCATGTCCCAGCATCAAACATTTTGCTCCTATTTTTCAAAATAACGGTATTGGGCCAAAAATAGAAAATGACAATTCCCAAAAATTAAAATATTGAAATATTTTTCAGATAGGAGCATGTATCAATCTTTTGGGGTGGTTTAACATGTAACTGAGTTATCTGGGCCAGGAATTGATTAAAGTTTTTGCTGTAATTCTTACGGTTTTCAAAATCCCTCAGGCTATTTTCCATGTGCCCGGGGCATTCTTTTCCTAACTTTTTTACTGCATGAAATACACCAAAAATGAGGGTATGGATAATGTATTGGTGCTTTCTATATCATGTCCCAGCATCAAACATTTTGCTCCTATTTTTCAAAATAACGGTATTGGGCCAAAAATAGAAAATGACAATTCCCAAAAATTAAAATATCCCAGCATCAAACATTTTGCTCCTATTTTTCAAAATAACGGTATTGGGCCAAAAATAGAAAATGACAATTCCCAAAAATTAAAATATTGAAATATTTTTCAGATAGGAGCATGTATCAATCTTTTGGGGTGGTTTAACATGTAACTGAGTTATCTGGGCCAGGAATTGATTAAAGTTTTTGCTGTAATTCTTACGGTTTTCAAAATCCCTCAGGCTATTTTCCATGTGCCCGGGGCATTCTTTTCCTAACTTTTTTACTGCATGAAATACACCAAAAATGAGGGTATGGATAATGTATTGGTGCTTTCTATA
>NW_026929480.1:0-38839 GCF_032062105.1 Saccostrea cuccullata | reverse complement strand
AGTGGACTTTGGATTTTCAAATAGTCATGAACAGCACAGCACTTAGATAAATTTCCTATAATTTGGAGAGCCTAAATTCCATAATTTTGGTAAGTCGTTTGTTAAATACTATTTGTAAATGTAAGAGTAAATAATTGTTTGATTTTATCGCTAAACTTTCATAATTAAATAGGTTCAGTGGAGATCACTTTATAAATTAAATTTATAAGTGTTTAAACTATAATGATATTGAGTTAATGCGTTCAGATACGTATTAATCAGTGAGAAACTATTTTATGATTGGTGTTTTGTATTACAATATAAACACTTGATTATTGTATACATTGATGAGGTTTTGTACATTGATTTTGCAGGGCCAATTATCTTTATTATCGGGAATATCCTATTTCCTATGTGTGAGATGAGTTGGAAATATTATAATATATAACCTGCTGAACTTTGAAACCTGTGTTGTCTTCTTTTAATATACAACCAAGGTTTACATATTGAAATCAATCATTCATAAGAGACAAGAACGAATTTTTCAGTCTAATTTTTCCTCTGCTCTTATCTCTTTTTTTATGGACATTTGTTCTTAAATACTGATGTTTTCTCCTTATGTTTCATTGTAATATGAAATTCTTGATTCTTGATAACTTTTTGTGCATGCAAAAATATGAGACTCATATTAACATTTGACAACATGCACAAGTATGTACTGAAAAACATATGCATATATAAACTACCAATTTAGAAACCAGTTATTTTTAATTATATAATTAAGGGACGACTTATCAAAACAGTTACCTCCCTTACCGTATTGTGCTCAAAGGAGTATATATGATAAGAACCAATTTGGGCCCCTAAAAATCAACATTCTTGAATGACATTCATATATGTTTTATTTATTTTTATTTTGTAGAAGAGGTTATATTAGAAATATTTTCAATATATTTTTCACATTTTTATGCACTCACTAATTAAAAATGACATGAGAAATAATGCTATTTTTGCTTTCTAACAAAAAAGCCAAAAATATGCCTTTTTCTTGATGTTTATTCTAATGGGAAACATAGAGCGCAGTGTAGAACATGCATATTTTTTCTGTCACTAATTAGTATTGAATAGATACATCTTTGGTTAAAATATAAATCTTGTTCTAGGCTGCGCTCTATATTTCCTGAAAGAAAAATCGCTTGAAAATAAGCAGTTTTATACAAAATATGCTAAAATGGCGGGAAAACATGATTTTTATGATGTCATATTTCTGAAATAAAGGCATTTTGATCAAAATGAAAATGACCAATAAAGGTCGCATACATAGCTGTACAAATTAAAGCTATATATAAAGTAAAATTAAGATATCCATTTTAAGGGGCCTATTGAGACACTTACCAAATATCGCTCTTTGTGAATTTCACTATTTAAAAAAAAATAATTTCAGTTTAATCATATGAAATAACGGTTGCATTACTATGAATGAATTCCGAACCATGCTTGGACCACTCTGAACAGTGATGGGTTTCATTCATCGTTTTTTAAAAATAGATTTTGATGAAGATCACGATTCTTCAGGGTATGTATTGTAGAAGGAATATCTACATCTGATTTCTGTTATTCCTTTCGTAGAATTATTTACGAAAACGAAATCACCACGATACAGGACAATGTACATGTAGGAGCAAAGCAGACACGGACATTCAAAACATCAGAGATGAGATCACGTAACATGGAGGAGTGAGCACCATTTAATTAGCAGATGAGAAGATTTTCAAAGTATTAATTTACTTTCAGTATATAATAAATAAGCCCTCTCTAATACCACCCCAAAATGGAACCACTGACCAAGGGGCCATGAAATTCACAATTTTGGAAAAGACACTCTTCTTTATCATAACCGTGTACTTTATTTGTCAGCTTAATTGACAGAAGCAGAGGAGAAGATTTGAAAAATTTATTGTATTTTAGTATATTTTAATTAGAGTTCAAACCTAACAAAAGAACCCTGACCCAGGTGCCCTGAAATCCACCATTTTGGACGAGACAATCTTCCTCACCATAACAAACTACTTAGTTCGTCAGCTTAATTCGACGATTTTCAAAGATTTAATGCATGTTCACCATACAATCATTAGAGACCCCCATAACACTAGAACCCTTGATCAAAGGGCCATTAAATTCACAATTTTTGAAGACGCAGCCTCCCTCATCAAAACTTTTTGCTTAGTTCATCAGTTAATGCATTACAGCAGAATAGAATTTTTTAACGATTTAATGCATTTTCAGTATATAATAATTAAAGCCCCGCCATAGCGGCAAAAATCCTGGCCCTAGGGCACGAATTTCAAAATTTTAGTAGAGGATTTAATGCTTATTACAATCAAGCCACAGTTTGATTCCTTGATGTCCAGAAGTATAGAAAAGGATTTTTAAAGATTGCATTATTTTTTATGGTTTTGACCCACCTCCCAGGCCCGAGAGAGGCAGGGACCATGATAATCACAATTTTTGTTCACCCATAAATGCTTTGTGTCAAAATTGGTTTAAATAAGTTGAGAGGTTGCAAAGAAGAAGCAGAGAATGTTCAATTATTTGCGCAAGACGATCGACGTACAGGCGCATGACAACGGAAAAAACAGATAGTAATATGTTACCTGAGTTTACTCAGGTGACATAAAAAATGAAATCTAAAAAATGAATTGTAATCATGCTCAAATGTTAAATAAATGAAGTTATTATGAGTAGATTAGACATGAACCTATAAAATCAAGAGATAATTGATCAAGGTACCTAGAAAGGATACTTGCAGATGGTGATTATATACTTACAGGTTCTGTAAATTTGACAAACCATCGAAGGCATTGGTCTGAATAATGGTTATCTTGTTGGAACTTAACAACCTAAAACAAATTTTTGAAATAAACAAAGTGCATCTGTTTCACTAAACATAATTCATACAATTTTCATTTCTACAAACATTTTATTTATTCCATCAAAATTATATTGATGGATGGGACTGCAAAGCTCTAAGCGTTATTACGAGGGACGTTCAATAGATAATGTCATTAGCTCGATGACATAAACATAGTAGTCATATGACATAAAGCTTGACTTTCTCTCATTATTGAATCTTTAATGAATTTATAACAGTTTATGTGACCACTTTTCATCACATAGTTTTATCGTGGGAAGCTGGAAAACAAGGGCTATTCGAGACACTGCATTATAAATGAATGGTAAAGAATCATTAAACTAGAGTGAAAATAAAAGCTACATTAAAGCTGCTGTAAAACTTGTTAAAAATCCCAAAGAAATATTCACTGAAATATGTGACATTTACAGCAACCGATGCCTGTTTTATAAACAAATTTTGCAGGTGGATTTCAATGATAAAAAATTATATAATGGACATCAAAAATGGTTACCATCCTTGCCAAAAACAATTATAACAACTTATGTACTGTATGCCAAATTTGAACAAATAATATTTGATGTTGTATGATTGACTTTAAGACATATAGCAAATTTGATAGACATCATATCGGAAGTAGTTTACACTCTTTTTAAGAAACGTTTGACAGTAATCAAGCTTGGTACTCTAAGGTCACCCTGTATTTTGAAAAATGAGTGAAAACGACAGCGTGTACAAAAGTCTTAACAATTATTTTAAAATATCAGTAATTGTTGTAATCCACGTTTGTTTTATATTCAAACAGATATTGGAAAATGAATCTATTGCTTAAAACCATAAAAAACCAAATTTAACATAAGATGTACATGATAAAAACGGCGATGGTCTGTCAAGAGTAAAAGTTTGCAAGTGCACAAAGACAGATTTATATGCAATTTTCTTAAATATTAGTGGTATTGTTGTTCAAATTCGTATTCGGGGAGACAGTTTAACATCTTGAGGAGTCTAGAAAGCAGTTTTTTGCGAAGAAATCGAAAGGTTTATCAGAGAAAGGACCAAGAATCAGGAATCCACTAGTTGGATTTCTTCATGACAGCGTTCAAACCCACATGCCCTAAAGAGTAAAGGGTTTTCGGGATAAACAGAAAGTTAATATTTTTTCACATTAACAATATTTGCCAGATTTCTGACCTTTTGACTTGTTTCTATTTCCAAACTTGAAAAAAAACACCTTTCAGAAAGAAAAAACAAGTCCAGAAAATCATTGGATCTGCCATTTTCCAGCATACTAAGGGTCATACCCAAAAACGAGTTCTAAAAAAATCAGAAATTAGATAAAAAATGTTACGGACATGTTTTTGAATTAAAAGAGATTAATAAGTAAAATCATGAAGACTAAATCATTGAAAAGCGTCGTTTGCCTCTTTCTGAGCCCCAATGACATTATTTATTGAACGCCCCTCGTAAGTTTGGGGAATTTTTGAAAATGCTCGTCAAGTCGCTTTATGAATCACTGTTAAACTCAAAAAACAGCAAAATTTACACATTATATGTTTAAATCTATCATTGATGAGAGACCAGAAAGAATATTTTTTTATGTTGTATCTAGTCAGAACTAAAGTTTTCTTTGTGAGCTATTTTCTAGGGGGGGGGGAGGGAGGATCAGAACGTATGTGTTCATATCTTGTAAAATGTTTACATTTATATGTGCGTGCAAAACGTTTGTTTTGTTTTTGCTGGACCCCCCCCCCTTGTTTGTAAAACTTATTTTTTGTCATTTACTGTATTAAATAAATGGCATTTTTATTCTCACAGATATTTGTCCTGTCGTATTCGAAATAAAAATTCAGAGCAAAACAAAGTTGCAACGAATTGCTAGTATCTAGGAAATAGCGAGAGATATAAAAATTTTATTATCTCAAGGTTATAACAGAGGGAAATGTCTTTTTTACCTTCGTAAACCATGAAAGAAAATTATATAAATATTGCTAAATTTTTCTTTCATCTCTTAAGTTTGTATTAATGTTGACAATGTCAAGACCTTCCCTAGAGTATAATAATGCCTTAAAATAAAAATTACATGAAGACAGGGATGTCGCTGCTGTGATGTTATGAATAAGGTTATAGGGGCATTTTTAGATTTGTAAAAGAGTATATGTTCAACTCTGAGAAGTTGATATTTAAACGATGCTGGAGTTCCAAATGGAGAACATTTATGTTAAACTCGGACACAGATCTTTCAATAAAATCCTGAAAAGGATTGATAGGGAGGTTTGTTTTTGAAATCTCATCTAAATGTCGTTTTACTTTCATTTTTAATACAGGTCGCTTGACGAAAAAACAACCACCATCAAATTTTACGCCTTATGTTCCATGTGGCGATCTTGAGATCCAGTTCACTAAATGCCGTGACTGGTCTTTATTTTTTATTATTACTTCAACCTCGAATAAGTCAGCTACCTTGTTTTTTCTTGTAATTAAGAGCCAATCACAATAAAACTTTTTTCTAGATTTGTTCTTTCAAAGTTGTAAGAAATACGCTACTGTTTTGACTTTTTTGTCACTTTTAACTGTAATGATCCTGTAAAATGTAGACAAATTATATCTGAAAATGTGTATACGTTCTATGGTTTTTCGGTTTAGGTATATTTTACATGTTGTACCATAGTTTGGTGTGATTTTTTTTTGTTAAAAGTGTGGGTTTTCTGTACATAACCCACACTTTTCTATAACTCCGCCCATCGAGTCGGGACAAAAAAACTATATATTTATAAAACGATCATGCATGGTCTTTAAATGAAACAATCATACGGGCTTGTTATACCAAATTTAGGAGTGTAAAAAGGAGTTAAAAAAACAGCATTTTGTAATAAATAACAGTTAAATACAGCCATTAATAGTTTAACTTTTAGTTAAAAGTGAAGAAAAAAAACTTCAAAAATCGCTTGATTTTTTTAACATGTTTTAGTGTAATGACCAGGGTGACGTTAGCTTAGTAGATTCCAATATATCGTTTTTTTTTTTATAAATAACAATGGAATTCTAAACACGGTACGTACTTGACGTAATAACAAGTGTACATTACTGTACTTAAATAACCTTTTCGACTGCAAATCTAGCCGATCAAAGATCTAATTTTCATTAAATTGAAATATACATATACTCCCTAAAAACATATCGGTCAACGTACCACTGTGCACGGCAAAGTCTGTATCAGGTTTACAAAAATTTAAGTTAAACCAAGTTCGCAATAAATTTAAAGTACTAGTCTATTACTTGTATGTAATCTTGTCGATAGTAATTTACGAGAAAAAAAATATCAAATTAACATATATCGTTGAAACCACACTCGTTATTTTTTTAATTACATTAATAAAACATTTTAAACGGGCATAGATATGTTTTAATTTTTAGATGTCGCTTGCCTGGCCCAGTGGTTGCCCTAGAGTCACGAATTTAAGTAAGGAGTTGAATCCCACTTTGGGACGTGGAGACCTATAAAGTATAAACAGAGGTCCTGTGTCGCTGAAGGTGTTGACAGAAAGAAGATCTCTCAATGACCCTGAGAGCCGAGTATAGGGCAAAATTTGTAGCAAAATTTGAAAAGTATTGTATACAAATCCGCTGGACGTGGTCAGAAGGACACAAAGGATCGTAAAATCATATAAAATCCAAATGCATCTTTGACAACAAACACTTAATGTTTAAATCACGCGAACCAGTCCGACCGATTTCTAAGCTGACTTACATATGAATGATTTTTGAAAACTATGGTACAAATCATTTACCCCATATCACATTGTTGATTATGTGTAGATACCCGATGGGCGTGGTCATAATGTCAACTCGGGAGCTACGCTCCCTCGTGTCATTATGACCACGCCCATCGGGTATCTACACATAACCAACAGTGTAATATGGGGTAAGTACTACAAATTGTGCAAAGGATTTGAAGTTGAATGTTCTATTTCTGATATTTCAAGATATTATAGAAAAAAAAAATATATGTTATCATTTTAATTGAAAATCAATTTAGAGCTACGCTCCCTCGTGTCATTATAACCACGCCCATCGGGTATCTTCACATAACCAACAGTGCAATATGGGGTAACTGCTACAAATTGTGCATAGGATTTGAAGTTGAATGTTCTATTTCTGATATTTCAAGATATTATAGAAGAAAAATATATGTTATCATTTTTATAAAAAATCAATTTAGAATGATATTCATATTTATTTTTAATTGTATAATTCTTTGGTTAGAGCATTCCATTTTTTCCAATACTTTCATTGAATTTGTCACGTTATCCGCTGAATACAGACTCTCATTACATTTCTATATACTTGCATTGTCTCTGAATTTGACAAACATAGAAGACGTATTCTCCCATTATTGTTTTCAGATTTATTTACTAAGATTTCCGAAGTATTTCAATAAAATAATTTATGAAACAGAACATTTAAATCTATATACAATCACTGCAATTTTTCAGACCAATACGATAATTCAGTAATCTGAGGTAAACAATATTCAACGCTTCCGAACAGCCCAGCAGGCACACAACATTGAATAAACTTTGAATCAACGTTGTTTTTCTATGTTGATTCAACATTAATTTTATGTTAGATTTTGAAAATTTGAATCAACGTTGAAGTCTTAACATTGAATCAACATTGATAATCAACGTTGATTATATGTTGAAAAACAGTTGATTCAACATTTATTCAATTATTTATTTTGGAAAGGGGGTGTCATATAGTAATACTATACTTACTTAAAATTTTAACCGTTTTATTTCACGGTTGCTAAGATGCCTTTATAATTGTTGAAGGGATAGCTACCATCTGATTAGACAGATATAACTTTCAAAGTACAATAATACTACACAAAGTTTTCTTGATCAGTTTCCTGAGACTTCTGAGTAGTCAATTTGATGAGATCAAACATATGATGGAAAAATTACTTTCTATTTCTTTTGCAAATTTCTTTGTAATTGTTTTATTATATTTAACAATAAAACATTTAAATCCAACATCAAAAGCCTTATAAATTGAATAAGATGTATCTTTTTAAGTACCATTTATTTAAAAATGGTTTAATATTCCAAGTACTTAATACAGTATTTTAAGAGCCAGTCCGCGAGAAAACCATGCAAAATTCAAAAAATCGTCCAAATGGAAGGTTGCAACTTGGGAATTTTAAGTGACTTAAAATTTTCTTCATAAAGATAGAAGTCAGAATATCCACCAAAAAATGTCGAACCCTGTATCTATTTTTAGTAACAGCTCGTTTGCATATTTTTCGAAAATCACACAAAATATAATGGAAAATGTATACAAATTGATCAAGTCAAAGAGTTACCTTTACCAGGATCAACCAAATAAATATTGGCAAAATTATTCAGGGAAGGGTACTATCCACCAAAGATAACATGAGTCGTAACTGCAGCCAAAACTTTACTAGTTTTCAGTACAAAGTCGTAAAAATTGAAAACCGGCTATAAACATGATAAAAGACTGGATCAATATTTAAATTTCGGGGGGGGGGGGGGGTATCAAATTTTGTCAGAATTATTTTCAGAACATTATTAATAAAATTGTATATGGCTTTGTAAATTAATATTTGATACTTTTTCTGAATAACCATAATGGTATAATCAATACATGTACCATTGCAGACAGAGATAAATTGTTTTTTTTTTATGTTATACGTATCCACTGAAAACAGCTGGAGGAAGGGGCGTGTCAGTCGATCAAAGTCAGGATATTAAATATACGGGTGTATCTAGTACCCAATCGTTTAACCCCATCCACCTCCCCAAAGTTTACATACTAATATTGAAATGGATAAGATAATGAATGATGATAAGGGTTCTGGAGGGGTGTTGCTAAAACGAGGAACGGAAAACGGAACGGAAAACGTATTATATTTTTTTATTTTAGATTAAATCACCTTAAATACACAAATTTATAAACAATATATATTTTATAAATTCAATCCCCCATTATTTAAATCAAGTTGATTTATTCATGTTCATAAAATCTCTTATTCACGAAAATCGCAGTCATAGCAGTGACATAGAAACAATTTTGAAAGGTTCGGGGGGGGGGGGGTTAAATTAAACTTACCTGAACAGAATTTCCCAAGCGAAAAAAGAAGACAATTGTTTGATTCGGGTGGGATAGGAGTAAACGCCAGCATCTTTCATTTTCTTAAATTCCTATATATATATATATATATATATATATATATATATATATATATATATATATATATATATATATATATATATATATATATATATATATATATATATATATATATATATATATATATATATATATATATATATATATATTGATAGTCCTTATATAATCTAGTTCGTATTCCCCGAAAGATCAGAAGACACTTGACAAAATACATTTTCGTAACTATTGACTGAAATCTAAAAACATACAACTTCGGATAAACACTTTATTCGTGGAACAGAAATAATGCATGTTCACCACAACTACCACCAAATGGCAAGCATAGTCAATCATCAGAAATTGCATACAACGCCATGTCCATATTTCTATACAGTTATAATATTAGAACTTAATTCTGGCTGGACCTCTAACGAGTGACAGACACTGTACATGTAATACTTGTATTCTCAAATTGTGCCCAAAAACTCCGATTCAGGTGTCAGGTCCTCTTTCGTTGACACACGTGGTGCCGGGTGGCACTCACGTTTTTCACATCCCTCTTTTACATGTATCACCAATATCAATTACAATCCTGGCAACACATTGTACACTGCTTTAGACAATTATCTCTATGCAATCAAAATGGGGTTATGTAAAATCCATTTCAATATTTTAGAGACAATTTGACTGTAACCGAACAAAATGCCCTGACCAGCCTCCGCTGTGAGCCTAAAAAGGAAGTCAAATCTACTTCTGTTGGAGTTCAGGACCGCACCATTTACATGCGGAAAGACTTATAATTAGTCAATTAAATGAAGGTATTCATTATGCCACAATTTACAAGGACGGAACACAAGTAATAACTATCTGGAAAACAAAGTTGTATGTGAAATGCATATCAATTCTACCATTTACAAAATCACTCACAGACTTCTGTCACAGCCCTTTAAATTCTCTCCCGTCAGACTAAACCTACTATTTAAAAATTCGAAGGGTTAGGAGCCCGGCATCACGAAATGATTATACCATGGAGGCCAAATATCTTTTAACGCTCCTCTCCTTCAATACTAATCGACAAGCATGTTGCTGTCAAAAACGAAAAACAAACAGCAAATGAGGGTTCTCTCACGCCACGCGTAAGTGAGGGTATGAAGGATATGGAAATAAAGAACAGTATTCCAAGTCTAAGTCCATGGAACAATACAAAAATGGAGTACAACAAACACGGACCTCCAAATTTTAAATTGGAATCAGGTGATATGGAGGAGTGAGCATCTCATGCTGACCGGTCATAATCAGGAATAATGAAAAAGTCCATCGTCAATTCAGTGTATGAATAATGGACTAACAATTTGTATGAAAAACGTCAGTCAGCATTTGACTCAATGATATATTGCATTTGCTGATAAGGTCATTTTATCGACCATAGAACTTACGAAATGATGGCTTTAAACGAGACTGCTGGTATTCTTCTTTCATTGTTCATACGTGGAAATCGCTATTGGATATCGAATTATCTGAGATATATAAACACCGTATGCAAGTGATAAAGTTATATTGCTGCATAAGTGAGGGAATTTGACTATAGAAAAGTTTCATCACTTTTATCGCTTTAGAGCTTGGTTGTTAGATTACCATTAACGTTTTTTTTTCAAGAAAAATATCCAAGTATGAAGTAGATGTGTCAGACTTTGTTCTATCCTTTATATCAAACACACCAGGATATATCGTTTCTATATACATGAAGGAATGGAAATTACCATTGTTAATTGACAATACGTTTTCAAAATATCTACATGTTGAGTTAGACGCCATTTCAGGCGTTTTCTTCTTCACACATATAAGATTTTGCACAAATTCTGCTTCATATAAATACAAAATTAAGACTGCTTATAACGAAGCGCCATTGGTACCCATTCCGATAGACTGGTGGAAGACATGGTTACCAACATCTTCTTAAGCCCAGAGTTTCTGATCCGCTCTGCTCCACATAAACCTCTGACCGAATAGACTAAATTTGACGGGGTTTAATATCGCGCCATTTTAACTCTACTGATCTCTGCTTTTTACAAATCAAAGCAAGCGAATTAAAAAGCGACAAAGGTAAAAAGGTAGACAAGATGAGAATTGAACTCGGAAGATGGGTCTCCAAAAAACACACAGATATTGTAAATCAGATACTCAAGCATATTTTTTATGTCAACTTCAGAGTACTTATGTATGCAATTAGAATGTGTTTTAACAAAACAATTAAGCAAATATCTGGTATCAAATTATCAGGTTAGTAAATTTACGAGTTCCATTTTTTATTGACAAAGCAGCTGTCAATGATATCAGAAAGCCTAGATTTTAATTTATCGTGGGGAAGGGCTGTGTACAAAGTTGAAAAGTCGTAAATTTTGAAGCCGTTGATTTTAGTAAATCTGGGATTTTTAATTGTGCAAAAGTTTTTTTGGAATTTTTGTGCATCCACATCTGATTCACACTACTTCTTGTATATATTGTTGCACAGTACTCTTGACGGTTTTCCTTCACAACTGTCAACATCTTAGTGATGAGTTAAGAAAGAGGCTTGGTTGAACGTTCACTGGAACCCCAATGTATCTTTATTTGTAAGGATTCTACATGTAATGACGTTTCGGAATCCAGTATATATATAATACAGTAATTCAAATTAAGGTTGTATGAGTGTGAGCATTTTACATAACACAAATTGGAATGAAAGTCGCATTCAAAGTAATGTCAGTAAAAGTGTTTATTAACTTTACATAATTAAATAATTAATAATATTGTAAATTCAACTTTATTACTTATTTTTTCTGATTAAGAATGAGTATTTAAATATCTGCATTGTCATCGAATACGTCTCGTATTTTTACGACAACAGACCCGTTTCCGATCTCCACAGTAACGACAGCGCTGGATTTCCCGAAATGACAAACAACGGAAAATGGGACGTGCTAGGGGCAGCTTTGCCGCCCGCAAACGGATTTTTAAGATACAGAAAACAATCAGAAGAAGAAGTTGATGTAGTGTCTATTCAAAAATCGGTAAGGAAAAAAGTATCGGATATATGTAACACGCCAAACACGGTTACGGGAGCTCAAAATTTCACCTGTTACTGTGCGCCCATTCGACAGTCTATCAATAAGTGTCAGTTTTATATATCCCAGAGGCTAGACAATATCTTAAATAAACGTTATTGGAATTAGGCTGCACATAATTTAGGTCTAATATCAACGAGAAACAAACTGTATCATGAACGATTCAGTGATTCATGTTGCTTTGTTGATAACATTTTTTTCTTCGAGATTATCTGAGTTATTCCCCGTTGTGAAATAGAAAGTACACAACCCGGCATTTTACATGTAAACAAAGTGCTGGAAGATTGCAAGGAAACTAATTTGTAATGTAAGTTGAAGCAAAAGTTTGAAGAAGTTTAGATTCATGTATGAATAGGAGAGATTTTCTGTTGGAAAATATGTCTTTAAAATTGAATGAAAATGATTCATAAAACGAACTCAAATGGTGTTGAAATCTTCAAACAAAAACGTGTGAATTGCAGCATGTATATTTTCACACTGTGATAATTCAGATAAGGCCATAAGAGATACAAATCTGCATATAAAAAAATAATGCTAGGGTTGTGAAGAAAAATATGTTGGTCTGCATAAATTTAACACATATTTTTATGGTATGGGGTTTTATTTCAAGATCATTTGATACATTGTCATTGCACAATTTCTTGTCATTTATTTACATTTATTTATAAGTAACCTGGAAAGTCAAGAAAATTCAAAGTCAATTCTTAGAACCCGCTAAACCCACAAAAAAAGGTAAACCCCAATTTTCAATGCATAGAAATTATCTATATTTGCAAAGAAAGTGGGGTGGGGGCAAGCCCCCCCCCCCCCCCTCTATGATATCATTAATATTGGATCAAATTTCTAGAAACCTATAGTCACTGTGTTAAAATTTAATATACTTTATTCATTACTGATAATTGTACACACAGGTATGATTTTTTTCCAGTTAGGGGTATGATATCAGTAGCAAGGGAGGGCATACTGCTTTGCAGCTGTCTGTTGGTCAGTCGGTCAGTCTGCATGTCGGTCCACCACCAGTTTCTGTTTATTTTCTTAGCAGAGGTTGCACATATTGAAATGAAATTTTTTATACAGATTTATCATAAGACTATATAAGTCAAGTTTTGTTTTGTAAGATCAGGGCATTGTTTACAGATTTATGTCCCCGAAAATTCCAATTACCGGTATCTTGGGGAGGGAGCAATAAGTGTTTTACAAACATATCTTGTTCAAGGACTTGTTAATCTTCAGATATCATTGTTATTTCACAGGCAGCAGAAGACGTCTACAAATGAAGTTAATAGCCAGGGAAGGAACTTCGCAGGCTTCTGGATGTGCTGCAGAGGAGTTCTCATGATAAAGACAAAATACCAGCAACGAGAGGTTTTTTATGGGTAAATTTTTTACCTTTATCATGGAATTTGACTAACTTTTGAAAACTTTAACCCAGGGCATACTAACTGAACTGAGTGTGAAATTTGACCTACTTTTGAAAAAGTCAAGTCTAGTGGATAATTTTTAAATAGTAATGATACATCACTTATATGTATTTTTTGTATTGTGTTCTATTTGGTTGGGGAGTATTACATTTATTATACCATATCTCTTCTAGTTAAGTTTACCTAAATAAATGAATATGTAATATAATTTATTTTATTGTATTTTAGCTAAAGCGTATGCTACACATAATACTACAAATTTCGGTCATCATTGGAGAAAACCACTTCAACCAGTACATATTTACATGTACTACCAAAGACTCCAATTCGTCCAAAAGTAAGAGAAGTAACTGTAATTAGGACTGAGAGGAAGAAAATGTACCACAATGACAGAGGTGAAAGCAGTAAACATAAGGACATGTCCTACAAGCTTTTGGGATTTTTTGTCTACCAATGACAGTGTGGTGATACTTGGTCATAATATAAGAATTTCAAATTAATATGTTTCTGTACTTTTTCAAGCATTATACTGTCTTGTGGAATTATGGAAAGAATTGTCATACAGGTTCATGGTTTTCTAGACAATCTTCCATTATTTAAACTAGTCAAGTCATATCTGAGCTCATAATACATGAAATTATTGTTTTATATACTTGAAATGAAAGTTCAGATATAATATTATTTCATGAAATTTGTACAATATTCATTTTAATACATATTGTATAATTTAGAAATGTTATTGGAATAATGTTGTTGTAAACATGAAAAATTTGTAGAGAAAAGATGTTCAGAGGAAATTCGGGCTGAATATTTTCAAAACGGCTCCTTTCTTTTTTCTGAATATTGGACTCATTGATTTATTGTTGTCATATTTCATTTAAAACCTATGCATTTTTTATTTCCATTACTCTGCATGTAGTAACTTTTGTGACAAGGATTCATATTTCTCATTTTTATAGTCAATGGACAATATCTAGGTGGCATTGTAAGGGTGTACATTGTGAAACATTAACTTTATTTATTTTTATTTTACAAATGAAAATTGTTCAGGTAATATATAGATCATAAAAATTGTGACATGTTCATTTTTATTTATACTGTTTTTTAATGAAATGCAAATGAGGATCGATACCTTTAGAGAAGTCGTAAACATGAACATTTTTCAGAAAATAGCTGATCAGAGGAATTTCGGGCTAAATATTTTCAAAATGGCTCCACTCTTTCTTCTGAAACTTGGACACAATAATTGATTGTTGTTATAATTCATGTAAAACCTATGCATTTTTTATTTCCATTACTCTGTATATTGTAAAATTTGTGATAAAAATTTACATTCCTCATATTTCATTGTGTCGAGTCATTGGACACCACAATATAGATGGCTATGGAGGACATTTAATGAAACATTGACTTTTTTTAAATTTTACAAATGAATATTGTTCAGGTAATATATAGTTTGTAGAATATTGTACCATGCTCATTTTCCATTTCAGTTGTTTTTTATTGTCTTATAAATGAAGACAAATTTAGAGCAGTCGTAAACATGAGAATTTTGCAGAGAAAAGCTGATCAGAGGAATTCGGGTTAAATATTTTCAAAATGGCTCCACTCTTTTTTCTGAAATTTGGACAAATTGATTTATTGTTGTTATATTTTTAGAAAACAAATTGTTTTTTATGATTCCGTTACTCTGTCTTTGTTTTATAATTTGATTAAGATCCACGACTTACGTATTTTGGTGGAAGAAATTAGATGTCATAGGTGGCGCCGCAAGCACAGTTTAGAATTTGTTAATTTTTTTGTTGTTGTTTTAAGTTTTAGAACAGATGTTCCACGTTTAATAAAAATTAACATTTCAAAATTTTACATAATATTCGACCTATTTTTTGAAGTTGGTTTGCGAACTATATTTTTAAGGAAAATATCACACAGAGTTACCTCCCTTAGTTTGTCAACCACTAGGGGGCAAACAGCTACACTCTTTTTCTTTATATTATAATCACGTATTGCTTATACATATGTGTATCCATTAATACCAAAATCATTTGTTTTCCATTACTTTGTTTCACACTCGTACTACCTTAATTTTGATTCTTCTGAATATTAAATATATCCAACACTGATACCCTGAAAAGTAACAAATGAAGTTTGAATTTCGTTCAGCTTAATGTATTTTTGACGGAATTATGGGAATAACTTTTATAATGATATCGTTTAAGATCGGGATTGTGTTGCACTAAATTAACGACGTAACGCAAGTCAACATCATTCATGCTGTATAATTTATGGTCGTCAAGAGCATTTGAATTCACTGTGGTTGATTTACTGGTTAGAAAAATATATAATAACTAACCCTTAGAAATTTTTCTCATTGTTATTGTTTTAGCAAGTTTGTTATTCTGGAAGAGGGTTCTATAAAGCGCTACACAAACTTTAAGGTATTTTTGCTGCTCTGCCTTGACGTCAAAATTTTGTCGCTAATATCAGATTTTTACCTCATTTAATTTTTTAATTGATCTCTGTACTTTTTATCAAAATTTTAACAAACTTGCACAGCATGAAGTCAAAATTAAATTGAAATCATATACACATACACATGTACGTTGAATTTGTTTCGCTCTTATTATGGGTTCACCGAGACTTCAACGATGGTGTTAATTATATTCAATATCTGATTTCCCGACTGCGCCGGGTATCCCTATCATTGACACATCTACGAGGGGTTACCAAAAAGTTCGTGGACTAGCGTCATCAAATTGAAACCGCTTTAGATACATCAATGAATTTTAAAATATCAAGTTATCATCATCCTATCTATCTTAAGTATAAATTATAAATCATAAATTTTATTTTATTATAAATTAGTAATGTAATTATAAGCAATGGTATGTCCAGGGGGCGCAACATTGAAAACGACGTTTTTGCGACCTATGAGTAAATAAGAAAAAAACTCTTTTGATATGATAATTTGACATCCAAAGATCCCGTTCATTCACTGTGTCGGGACACAATATGTTCCATTTAATATGAAATTTTCACTTAATTCTGAAATCTCTGTAAAATTTTATCGCATATTTAACACGGAATGTCCAAACAAATGAGGCCTTGAAAATGACGTCAAAAGGGGGGAGGGGTTTCCGTTTCCAACATTCTATAAAGTTTTGCCCTGAAAAAACTGGTTTAGAACTAAAATATATTGTAACTGGTTACAGAGAAATATTATGCATCCAGAGTACTTGTTTTTTAAAGCCAAAATAGATTCAGAGAGAAAAGGAATGCACAGTTAATGTTGATTTGTAGTCAAAGTGTGAAAAATCAATCACGTCAAAAAATGACATTGATCATTTGTTTTAGATATTGAACTCCCTAAAGCAAAATATGCCGGCACAATCAAGCGAGGGTCTCTCCCAATGTATTAATCCATTTGGAATATTATATTCATTGAAGGCCACTGTTCATGACATTGTAGAGTCATATAAACAAGGCGGATTTAAGTCCTTACTCAGCTCTATGGAATCTCATAAAAAAAAGTGTATGCATGAGGTAGAAGAAGGGGACATTTAAAAATAATGATGTTATTGGACGTCATGAAATTAAACGACGACAGCGTCGGGTGATCATACAATGTCGTTTTCATTTTATTATAATTTGGCAAATAATGAACGTATCAGGCTAAAATTTTCTTTATTTTTTGTTGTCCATATACATTTTGAAAGCACAGACTGCATAGTACTAATTTTATAGCCTTAGTCCACGAACTGTTTGATAACCCCTCGTATATACCATTGAGGAGAAGAAATTAAAAATTTATTTAATATTTCTTGCTTTTATGAATTCGAAATGTTTGTCAAACGTTTATGCAATTTTTCACAAAAATACATACCTTGGAAAGAAAAATATATAGACAATGTCTCAATGATTTTATAGCAGCCCTCCTGCATGTACCATTTATACATCCCGGTGATATATTGAGAGTCATCCCGTTACATATTTTCTTGGAGTGTATTCGATTAAGACAACCCGTGTCGCACTAGTGTTAAATATGCGCATGCTCACTGATTGAACTCTAGTGATCTAAATAAAACATCTCGTGTTGTTTAGTGTCTGTATATATATGGCGGGGAAAACAGTTAATTCCCTGTATATCTGGTTTGAATAGGACAAACAATTATCGACAAAAATTAACCAATAATCAAATAAAGAATAACAGATAATTAAAAACAAAACCTCAAAGCAGAATTTAATTGTTCAGCAAAATGTATTTTCTTACAGATACAACATGTATTTTATAGATTATTTATCCTTGCAATATTTTTTAACAAGTCAATACCTCCTCTTATTAAGGTGTTGCTAAAACGCGGAACGGAAAATTAATGTCGAGCAAATAACCTAGATTTGATATAAATCACAAATAAAAAGCAATATTCATGATATAAAAGGCACCTCTAATGAAAAAAATGAAACGATATATTCATGAATCTGATGTACCACTCACATGCGATGGTCAATAAATACAGTCTGTGTACTAACTAGACTCAAATCCAGAGTATCATTCTGAAGGTTTCGTTCAAATTATTTTTTTAAGAAAGCTCATTCATAAACGAAAAATATGAAATAGGCGAAAGGAAAAAATACTAATATGTACAAACATGTATCTGTAAAGACAAAAAAGCATGCACCTGTTTTGACATTTAGACTATGCATGCAATGGAGTATCCAGGAATCTTGAGGGGGGGGGTATTTTGGGGTCGGAATAGGTGCCCTCAGCAACATAAAAATTGATTTAATAAATTTCATGTATATTTGGTCACAAAAATAGGTTGAGGGTGGGGTCTTCGGCGTCTTGACCCTTCTAAATCCACCAGTGACATGATATCAATGCATATTGAGAAATAAGAATATGAACATAAGAAAAAAGTTATTGCAAAGGGTTTTATTAGCGTGTTCAACTGTTTTCTTTAGTTGCAATTTTTCAGATATGAGAGGAAAACAGAGAAACTCAGAATGTTTACGGCGGGGTCATTCATACCCATCCCCACCTCACTTTAACTTCATTGACTGTACAGATGATACATAAATTTTGCCACAGTTAAGATTTTTGACTCTTTCTATATATCCAGGATTTAAATACTATAGATAGAAAGCAACTCTATTTTGCATAAAATGTTAACAAGTTTTACACTCGAGGTGTTTATCCGAGCTTGCCGGAAAGGGGTACTCTAGCAGTAATCTTAAGATATTTTTTTTTATATATTTTTATTTCTCTTACCAGTTAACATGATTCATCTATATATCAAATGTCAGCCTCCCACTCCCCCTTTTTCTAGAAATGTTCATTGAAACCCCAACACTTTCTGTTAAATTAATGTAGTAAGTTAGTGTAAATAAATAAGTAATGAAAGAAGTTTAAGATGGAATCCCCCCCCCCCCCCCCCTCCGATTTGAACAATTGTTTTCTTTTTTTCGCTTGTCCAGTTCTATTCAGGTACTAATAAATTGATTGTTTCTTCTCCGACACCCCCCCCCCCCACTTCGAAAGCGATGCTACGTCACTGCTTTGTCAGCGGTTTTCGTGAATAAGAGACTTAACAGGGCTATAATGAACTTGCATTTATTAATGAGGGATTAAATATGCATGAGTTTACCGTTTCTAATAAAAAAAGTTGTGTATTTTAAATGATTTAATCTGCGTTTTCCGTACCGTTTACCGTTTTATGTTTTAGCAACACCCCTCTTATTAAGATAAAAAAGTAAAATAAGAATGTCTTCACATATATACATGTCAATTTTATTAAATACTATTGTGACGTTCATTGTTTTTGAAGGAGGGGGGGGGGGGGCAATCCAGAGAAAAAAAAACGAAACTCCTATTTAGTTAGAGGAGGCAGATGTAGATCCCACTTCCTTCAGCACCAAATTTTATTCATACCAGACGACTTCAGCCTTGATTGGCTTTACTGTATTAAAAAGGGTGAGAAAGCTATCGGTGGTCTTTCAATGAAGATATTTTAAAAGTAAAGATGTTTGGAAAAAAGTGTGGGGAGCGCTTCCACCAGCTGCTACGTACCTTTATTCTCTCCCCCGTAACATTTTGCATGGGATATAATAATAAATGGTCAGAAAAGTACCATAGCGGACATTTTTCATTAATATAGTGTTAGTCATAGGATGTGAGAGACACATACTTTTACAAAAAAATGTGACGCCGGTTCGAATTAAGAAAACATGAGCTAGTGTGTTTATTTCATGGTATTATATGGCTGTGGAATTTAATTTTGAGTTTGTAAAAATAATGTTCAATATTTCAACTAAATTTTTTTTGTTGTTGTAAAAATACGCATGAAATTGTTCAATGATTATTACGATTGTAATTAAAGGCTGAAAGGTAATTTCTATATACTTATAACATTTATTGTAAACAAAGAATCGGTTGGTTCTGGGGACCTGACCTCCATATTTATAAGATTACATTGTAATAAATGTATACATGCAACTGTAAAATTTATTTTGCTCTCACATTCGATCCTGTAATTATCTTAAAACTGAATTATTAATAATAATAATTTAACTTCATAAGGAAATTAACACGACATATCTATGCTGCGATTGTTAAATCTATAAAAATAATTTTTATTAGTGAATCAATAAGCATCTGTTAGACATATTTGTAATCAAGGGGTCCGTTATACAAAAGAACTTGCACCTAAGACCAAAAGTGGGATGTCAAAATTATAATGCAGACTTTTTTTCATTGACGTTGTAAATTTCTAATACAAACACTGACAAATTTATGCAGAAACAGTTTTCGCATTAACAATGCGACTTCACTTCCCGCCATTTCTTTTACCTATTACTCCAGGTAAACTGAGGAGTATACTCGCGTAACACGGGTTGATCACCCGTGTCGAAGATAGGTTGTTTTATTTACAACTCTAGTGACTCGTGTAACCCGTGTCGCTTAATCGAATATACCCTTGGTGTCACAAGTGAAAGAACCTTTGAGAGCTATCCCGTTACACATTGTTGTCTAGCCTTCTAACACTCAATATTCATCAGAACATAACAAGATATTTTTGTTTACATTTATTTCGAAAGGTATTTTATAAGATTTGAATGAAATACAATAATCTAAACTTTGTGTTCAGGTATTTCAAAACTTTTGGGATGGGAGTGGGGATAGGGGTTGGAATAATTTTAACGTTAAAAAAATCATATAGTTTACGTATATTCACTGATAAAAGGAAAATATGAGGCATGTCATAAAAACGACAGCTGTTGAAAAATTACGCGAACTCTGTTATTATTCTGCCCCATTATCCGATAATAGAAATTGAAGCTCAATCACAAGGCAATAGAATATTTTACTTTGATGACAAATGTGGATTAAGACTCAGGAGGGGTGGGGGCTCATTTTAAAACTGTTTCATATATTTCTTTATGTCAAAACTACTAAATTCTTGCTGGGAAATTCATCAAAATGTAAAAGATAAAAAAAAAATTAAAATATCCCAAGAACATAAAATGGCCACAGTAATAATAAATATTTTTAATTTCACTTTCAGTTGCATGTGCAAAGTCTTTTCCAAATTATAAAAAAAATAATGCATTTAATTATTGATTAATCTAAAAGGCAATTCGAGCTTTTCCTTAAAAAAACTTTTTTTTCAAGTTTTTAAAGAATTAAAACAATAATAGTCTGAAAGCATTTCCTGTCAAATGACAATACTTGCCACTAGATTATATAAGTGCTGTTTTCATGAATCACACTTACTGTTTTATTTTTATACTTGTGGTCAATTGATAATGTTAACAATTAGTCGATTGAAAGAAAAAAAGATAAAGCCTGTTGTATAGATTTATTATTTATTTTTAAAAAAAATGCAAAAATTGGCGATATCTCAGAAACACTGAAAAATTTTACCGTCTACTATTGATTAATATTTTTATGGTGACAAAAATTGAATAATAGAAAGGATTTTGGCAGAGGGTGTGGGCTGCTCGAGCTAGTATAGGAGTGAATCCCATTTTTACACTAAACCTGTTTCTATAAGCAACTATGTAAGTCTTACCTGTCATGTAAAAGTCGCACGAGGCATCCTGACTACCTATGACTGCACTTGATGTAAAGGGGCCCACCGGAGCTTACTTAGACAGCCGAGCGTCTTTGCATGTTAATGAAGCATTCAAATCATTTTTCGAGAAATTCAGAATTTTTAAAGAAAATTTTGTTTATTTATCCATCAAAGTTGCTGATAAACCGTAACTATTGGAAAAAGATTAAAAAGTCTCTAAGACAAAGACATGCACCACCACCACGTCATCACGTAACTTTTATTGATAGCAAAATGCTCCTTATTAAATTAATCTTCTAGAATAACAGGACCCTAGAATCAAAAAAGAAATCATTGACCAAATAATAATAATAATAGTTGAAAAACATCTATTATGCCACAAAGTGTTAGAATCTCATTGTCCGGTCAGTATAATGATCTTCCACACATTCGCCCGATACCTTACCCGATGTTTTGAATTTTATACAGTCATGTAGCTCATGATTTTTCCCGAAACAATGCTTACCCTGGGATTCTATCATGACTTACCGGGTTTTTTTTTTGAAGGCATACTTTCTTTCGTACTTATCTTATGTTTTGAAATGACCAGCTTACTGTTGTTATTCTGTTTCTTTTTTCTTTTTTTTTTTGCCAAGATTGACAGAAGAGAGGCTGACCAGGATATGTAAATAGATGACTGTCTTAGAATGGAAATATAATTGATGAAAATAAATTAGTATGCCTGTTTAATAAAATTTACCTTTGTATGGATTTTACAAAAAAATCACCATATATTTCTTCGCCCCCTTTTATCTTCGTAAATACCAAATTTTCGCAACACAACATGATCAGTTCCCAAGTTACTTGATGTTCACTTATGACGTCAACGGTCGTAGATTTAAATCCAAATGAAAGATACAGCATTGCAAAACGAATACATTATATTTTTGTAAATTTTGATATGATTCTATTCATTTCCGGTTAAATTACATCTTGAAATATCAATATCACGACAATTTGTGTTCCAAAACTGATATCACTGATATTGCCTACTACGATGTCATAATGTTATCCCTAATTAAGTAAACGAGGTTCGCTACTGTGCTTTTGAGCATATAATGTTTCTGTTGTTTTTATTCTTGCAATCAATTTGAATTCTACCATACCAATTTAACTATATTCATTTAAAACTTAATGATAATAGTTCATACAAATAGCATTAAGTAAGGAACTACATATAGTGGAGTGACAAGACCATCAAAAATTTGAATTTAATGTACCACCCTACCCTACGGCTGATTTGTACTTTTTTGGTCAGATATATTATCAAACAATAATTTTTGCCCGGTCGTAGAAAATTCTATGGTCAAAATTTAAAATAAAAGGAGATCAAAGATCAATGAATGAAATCTGACCATAATATTGTACATACAAAGAAAAGTTCAAGGAATTCGTGAAAATAATGTATATTTGTATATGAATTTTATTAATTCGGTGAATATATTGATTTCATGGAAAAGGAACGGAAAAATGAATAAGAATGCCCGTTTGTCTGTCTGTAAAATGAAAGGTTTGTCTTATAGTATTTTATTTCAACTTAAAAGGTTTAATGCTATAATGTACGTTACTCTTTACGTACAATTACGTAATATTTAATACACAAAGTAAAGAAAACTAAAAACAAGAACAACACCCATCACCCCTAACCCTCCCCTCCGTAAAAAACGAAATATCATATTCATTTCTCTTTCTACAAAGGTCAATTTTTTATCAATGAATGTTGTCTATGATTTGAAAATTTACATTTAATTTGGTGAACTTTTGAATAAGCGTTTACTCATAAATTAAGCAGGTTATATTGTAGAGATTTTGGGGTTTTGAAAGATTTTAAACATGGATTGATGTTAAAGTTGCAATTCTTTGAAAAGGGTGACGTAATACGCTTGCTAGAGCTGTAATATCTATTCATTGGTTTTCATGTACACGTACATGTATATCTTCATTGTTAACTTTTCAAGAATATGTTTCATTTCAAAACTATAAAAGTAAAAACTTTGTAAAAGAGCTACTTTGTAAAAGTAATGATAGTCGACCCTTAAACAGATACTTCAGGTGGGTAGATAATAATTAGAACAGTGCAAAATGTTGATCACGTGGCAATATTCACATTAAATGGATGTCGTTCATGGCTTTTTTCATCTGCTGACTGGAAATATCTTTGAATTTTGAAAAAAGGCTGATTGCTTAATACTCAGTAGTCCTTGTTATTTCATCGGAAGTCCTAAGAAGAATGTTGAAAACACCATGTTGATTCTGTGGTTGGTTAAAGATACCGTATATAGTACTATGTCTTCTGTCTCCATTGCAATTTGTAAAATTAATATTAGACAATTAATTCTTGAAGCAAAACGGACAATTCTTTCTCAAAAGGAAATATATCAAAAAAGCTTTCTTATGACAGAACAAACCATGAGTTTTCTAAGCAAAAACTTTAGTGGATTGCTTATATGGTTCTGTTTGATTCATATCTTCCTTTCTGGTACGTCTTTTCAAAGAAAACGTTAAGTACTGTAGGCAAAATATGATAACTCCCCCCCCCCCCCTCATAAAGGATTATAGTAAAAGAGGTTTGGCAGTATGTACATGTAAATGAGGAAATGCGTAAACAAGATATGTATCCCTTAGTTTGAATAATGACAAAGTCCATGTTTTTGCTGTAGAAAACAATAAATATATTTCCGAAGGAAACATGAAATAGTTTCTGTAAAGTGATGGACAGTCTTTAAGATGAAATACTAAAATCGTTTTTCTCTCTGTTTCATACTTGCATTAATCTGTATTGCTTATGAAGTAGAAAGGCAATATCCAATCATGCAGGATAGCTTGTTCAAACAAGAATGTAAAGGAAAAGTGACATGTTTGTCCTTTACGCATTTTTTAAATTGAAAAAAAGGAAAATTACTTTCAAATGCTCACTAATTTAAATTTAAACTGAATATTAGCATTATCTTATCATTTATAGAAGCCAATTTAATATATTTATCAATATTTGATCGATGGAATCACTGTCATAGACATAATGGGATTCTATAATCCGTTCCCAGTTACACAGAACATTTTAGATCAAGTCGAATACAAGACTTAGTGTGAGGATGTCTTTAAAAAATTGCGGTTTATTTGATCAAAAATCATTGTCTTATAAATCTTTCAAATGCTTAAGTAAACATTCGTTATTAATATTGCATGAAATAATTGTATTGAATATATTTTGTTTAAATTAAGGCATTTTCTATAACAAAATATAAGTTCTTTTTAAAGGGGGGGGGGGGGGCAAATAATATTCCTGATTAATTTTGCATTGTAAATTTAGATACCTGAAGCTATCCTATCACACACAAATTAGTATTTTTTATAATAAATAATTAATCTTTGAAAAAGAACATTATGAACAAGTAAGAAAAAACGACTTAAATATCCCCCCCCCCCTCTTTTCACTTTCATCGAAAGTTTAAAAAAAATTGACTTGAGAAATCTCTACGACCGGGCGAAAATGTATGATGAGGGATGTCTCTTTTATAAAATATAACTTTCAGCCGTAGGGTATGCTGGTCCATTAAACTCGAAAACTAAGCATCTTTTTCTAGGATTGTCACTCCACTAATAGTGTGGCTGAAGGTATTCTAGAAGAAAATGATTTTTTTTCTTTCGAAGTATTTAAAGTGTGTAAATTTTGGATTCTCTTTTTACATGCACTCTGTCTACAGAATTACTATGTGCAGTGGACGGTTTTATACTGTTTCTAAATTATCTATCAAATAAACTGTCATGAAATTGTTTATTATACAAAGTACTTGATACTGTGAAATCACAAATTTTCATGGGGGTTAATTTTCGTTGTTTTCGAGGTATAAAGAGACCCACGATTCCACGGCCACCACGAAATATAAAATGTTACATACAAACTACGCAACAATTCTTCATCCACGAATTCAAATCCCCACGAACCAAGAGTTTTTACTCAAACCAAGAAAATTTTACCCCAAGAAAATATGTGATTTTACTGTAAATATAGTATATGTATTGTGTTAGTGAAGGAAAAATAGTCATAAATTAAGCTTTAAATTTGCACCATTATAGTATTATAAAAATTCACATCACAGTCATACACTTTTATTTTTCTTTTTAAATACATACGATTTTTAATCCTTCAGTAAAATCTCATTACTTTCAAATCATTTTTTTTTCTTATTAAATTTTCAATACCAAAGAAACAAAAATGTTTCAGTGCAAAAAGGTCAAATAATTAAACATGCGGAGGAATTTGAAAATTTCTTCGTAGTTACAAACTTTAATGTGTCTATTTCGGATGAAATAAGACTGTTTTATTCTCATTATTATTTGAACAAAAAATATTGGAGGAAAAACTTTGAAAATTGTTTCATGTGTAAGATGTTTTTACATTGCAAAAGTGTAAAACTAAATGCTCTATAGCGCCAAAAGAAGCGCATTGACCCCCCCTTTTTTTTTATTGTTTTGATTTTTCATATGTGTATAAATACCTAATACATGTATATACGAGATAAAAATTATATTTACTTTTGATGGCAGGATACAACTTCTTTCTGAAGTCAGAATATCATGAATGTTTACTTAACACCCATGCGTAGTTGAAACAATAGACCTAGTGTAATTTTTGACGAAAGACATTATAGAATATTCTCTACAAAACCGAAAGCCTTTTTATGTTTTTCTGATTTATTCGTCATTATCGCATGTAATCCTGGTAGGGAAGGAAATCTGGGAAGGATACAGATTGGAAATGCAAAATATATTATCTGTTGGGTATGGAGATATGATAAGATGTATTTAAGAGTCTTTCAAAAACCTAAAGGATTTCATTTGCATGATAAAGAAACTTAAGAAAAAAAATTTTTATATGTCGTAATTTGACTAGTTTTTCAGAACTTAAAAGTATTCAGAAAACACAATGATGAATTAGTCTTGTGCAGCAGTGTGTACTCGTTGCCTGCATGCGGAGTTTGTGTCTCGGTTTGCTCGGCGTGTGTGCAGATTCTGGAATGAGGTGAATAGTTGATGAATGGGTTGAAGGGTCGAGAGTTTCGGCGTTTTGTGATTTTGTGCGTTTATAACACCGTTGAAACAAATAAAAAAGTTAATGAGAAAAGTAATTGTCTTTATGTTGTTTAACGTCCTACGCGAGAATTTTTCACTTACATAGAGACGCCACCACTTGCCGGTAGAGAGCTGCATGTGCGCAGATTTTGACCTATACTCAGCAGTACAAACCATTGAGCAGTGAGATATTTTTTCTTGCTAGCACCTTCTGCAACAAGAAGCCTTGCTTTTTACGGTTTCATCCGAAGAACAAATCTCTATGTTTCTTCAGCGACTATTGGTGACATATTTATTACTCTTAATTAATTTTCAGTATCTGAAAAGTACAAATAAAAATGTTGAAAAGATTAATTTCCAACGTGGTGATTTATTTCCTCTAAGATTCCTGGGAAATGTTCAGTAAATTAAAATTGCAATCAAGGATATTTAACATTTTCTTTTTAAATATCACCTTAATCATACAGAAAAGTAAGTAATGCTCACACCAGTCAATACTGATCAATAAATATGGCTGACAACGGTCCTGAGCAGTGAAGACTAGATGCTTACTGCTCTTAAGTATGTAATTCCAGCTGCAATATTTCCAGAGTGCAGTTTTATGTTGATTTGTTTTTACATAATTTGTTTCGTTCACTAGAAGTACGTTTACTCAATAATTACTAAATTATTATGGTTACAAAGATTCTACATTAAAGAATTTTTTATGGATTGTATCAAAAACAGTAGAAAATTTTTAAAAACGGCCTTTAAAAAAAATATAAGGCTTTGGAAAGTTGCTAAGGTGTTTATTATAAAGCTGAATAAACCATCACTTTGAAAAATATTTATGTTAATAAAATTCAGTTCAAATCACTACGATAGAGCTTTTTTATGGTTTGTATCATAAACTGTAGAACATTTAGAAAATGGCCTTCGAAAACAAATCCAATGCATTGAAAATGTGCTAAGGTGTTTGCTATAAATCTGAATGAATCATCACTTTGAAAAATATTTAAGTTAATTGAATGCAGTTAAAATTTTGCAAATTTGGATTTTTTGTTATAAGTAAAGTTATATGAGCTTTCAGGAAATGGTATAATTCCCCACAATTGAAAACCAATCTTCATAGAAATAAAATAATTTTTTTATTAACTTTCTATGTGAATCGGGTTTTATAATAACGAGAAGCATTTACAAAAATAGCAAGCTGAGATATTTTTATATGTTTTCTATTCCATTGTAATATTACTAATCTTATTAGCCTTCTAAGAGTTAGTCCATTCAGTACCCAGTAACATTTATACAGAATTTTATAAACAAGCTTTTAGATTATATTCTCAAAATTCATAGCCTGAAATGTCTAGCAGTATCAGTGTATCAGGAAAAATATTGAACGCGATCTTATATGCCGTTGACAAATTTTAATCATTAATCATTTTTTATGCATCTTTTACTTATTCGTCAGTTTATCGATTTATTTATTGATTTCGTTTTTTATTCGTTAATTTATATACTAGAATTTATGCATTCTCTCTCAATATCCAGTAAAATATTTGAAATTAGTTTTATTGCTTAATATAGACCTTAACAAATACAAACTCATTTTATGCTTTATATACTTTTACTTACTAGAAGCTTATATTTTCGTAATTTCAAAATATTTTTGTCATATTTTAATCACAATTTCACTATTATGTTAAATTAATCTGATGGTTGTCGTAGATAAACATCACTTTGAACTTTGAACATCAAAAATAAATCAAAAGTAATACACAAGAAATCATCTACATCTACATCTACTTACAATTGACACGTATCTGTTGGGATGTTGGTAGGTACTTCAGTTAACCCTCTACTATCACAGCTTACATATGTCCCATTACAGAGCCCAGTCCTCCAACAGTCACAGACGCTAGGACAGGCCTTAGTCACAGGTCCGTACATCAGAACACAGAGAACTAACGTCCACACAATCAGAGTCATTTTGTGAATGAAGACGATATGTTTCCTATGAATCCTTTATCACTTAGCAAACGTTTACTTCAGAAGGAGAATAAACTTCTCTGTGTTACTTAAATGCGGAAATATTTCAATGATGGTGTTTGTTTAGCGTACTGTGACGCTATCATTAAACATTTGTTAGTTACATTTTAGATGGCACTACGCATATAGACACTGCCATGTTACAACATGTATAAAGCATTCAATGATTCTAAAGATAAAATGGCATGATTTTATTGGAATATTATCAGGATATTAGGGAAAACCGTTAAATGCCGTTGATGAAAAATAACATTTCCCTGTGACTTTTTTGGAAAATAATACTTTCTCTTTTCATGACAAGTATATTGCAAGAAAGAGACGACGGACATTATTAGAGAAAACCACACATATATAAATTTCTTGAAGTTTAATGGCGAATAATGGCCATGGCAGCACTACAATTTTCAGGAAATTACATTTAGTTACTGGTTACAATCGTAACCAAGGTTTCCGATTCAAATACATTGGGCGATTTTGGCAACCCAAATGGCAAATACATGTAAATGAAAATCATCATGAAATGGGCAAATACATTGGTTGATTTTGACAACCCAAATGGCAAATACATGTAAATGAAAATCGTCATGAAGTAGGCTATTATAGAAATGAATATTAAATAGGCAAATATACAAATGAAGCTGTTAAGCAACCTACTGGCAAATAATACATTGCAAATGTTTTATCCAGTCTGACACAAATAAGCAAATTGAAATTTCACACATATTGAAAATAATTATGTACTGTTGTAGCGAGCCCTGGGAACAGATGCTCACTAAATTTAATCCTATTTCAGTTCAGCTAAAGATTGCATAGTCTAATTCCATCCGTTAATATATACAAATCGGGAATCTTTCGAAAATCAGTCACATGTAAGACAACAGTGAGCTCTGGGGCAAGATACTCATTACACATATAAATCACTATTCAAGTCCACCGACAGATTGTGGAAGGCATCTAGAGAGTTGTAACTTCATTGGTGCAGGTACGGTAATAGTTGGTTACATCAACAGCTATAGGAGGTTACAGCCATGCAGTGCGCCATGACGAAGCTAGGTGTTGAACCACGAGATGTACAAGGTTCACATATAAATCACTATTCAAGTACAACGACAGATTTTGGAACGCATCTAGAGAGTTGTAACTTCATTGGTGCTGGTACGGTAACAGTTGGTTACATCAACAGCCATCGGAGGTTACAGCCATGCAGTTCGCCATGACGAAGTTAGGTGTTGAACCACGAGATGTACAAGGTTCACATATAAATCACTATTCAAGTCCAACGACAGATTTTTGGAACGCATCTAGAGAGTTGTAACTTCATTGGTGCTGGTACGGTAACAGTTGGTTACATCAACAGCCATTGGAGGTTACAGCCATGCAGTGCGCCTTGACGAAGTTAGGTGTTGAACTATGAGATGTACAAGGCTGAAAATAGAAAAATTTAGGCAGCAGAAAATTGACACCAAACAGACAATTTATTTTATATATTCATACATTACATATAGGGTGTTGGTGGGTGGGAATTTTTTAACACAATATAAAATAAATAAACAAATTTTTATCTTGAGATGCAGGATATGTCTGCTCCCCTTCATTCTCTAACGAAAAAGGAAGTCCTAAGGATTCGACTAAATTACCAAATGTTAAAAGAACGGGGAAATACTAATGACCCGATAACCCCGAATATGGGCCTCTCCAATAACGCGATTTAATTTTCAGCAATTAAATCGAATTATCAGAGAAAACCACACATATATAAATTTCTTGAAGTTTAATGGCGAATAATGGCCATGGCAGCACTACAATTTTCAGGAAATTACATTTAGTTACTGGTTACAATTGTAACCTAGGTAACCAACCCAAATACATTGGGCGATTTTGGCAACCCAAATGGCAAATACATGTAAATGAAAATCATCATGAAATGGGCAAATACATTGGTTGATTTTGACAACCCAAATGGCAAATACATGTAAATGAAAATCATCATGAAGTAGGTAAATATAGAAATGAATATGAAATAGGCAAATATACAAATGAAGCTGCTAAGCAACCTACTGGCAAATAATACATTGCAAATGTTTCATCCAGTCTGACACAAATAAGCAAATTGAAATTTCACACATATTGAAAATAATTATGTACAGTTGTAGCGAGCCCTGGGAACAGATGCTCACTAAATATAACCCTATTTAAGTTCAGCTAAAGATTGCGCCAATGGACACTATGTGTCCACCGCCACAATGGCGGTAGCTGAACGCTTATGATTAACCCTCCCCCGACCCCTCCTTTTTAAAGAATGGCAACTCAAGCAAATAAATTAACATTGCATACCAAGACAAATGTGAATAAAACAATCACATCAGCTCAAAGCTGGGGTGGTCTTGCTTAAAGTCTCTGGTTCCTGTATTACAATGGGTACATTTGACCTGAAAAATCTCTAGAGGCATATTGATATTTAGCAGACGGGCCTTTTTAAATGGATGAGGCCCACTACAGTTCAAACATTTATGTAATTAATGGCACTGCTGTTTCACACAAACCCGATAATTGTTATAGTCATAGCATTTACCCCCCCCCCCCCCCCCTTGGAAGGTTTTGCACCACACCAATAAACGATGGTACCATGTACAGTAGCTAAAGCTCCTGATCAAATATTCATGAAACACTTGAATTTCTTGCAATTCTCATTTGAAATTGACCATTATAAAACTGCCACCTTATATCTGTTAGCCTACCTGCTAGCCCCTACACAAACAGTGTGGATTTAATTAAACAAGCCAAAAAAAAAAGAAATTCTGTAGGTTGTACTGTAGCATATACTGAAGAGAAAATAAAAAATGCATTAGTCCACTGCTATACATTTGTAATTTTAACTGTAACCCATTTCGGTTCAATTACTACTTGACCATTAGAGACTGTTAGTGTTTGCTTATATCAACCATCAGGACCGGATTGGACAGAAGCTGTCCTAAATCAATGTATTCGCCCTCAACATTTTATGTTTGATTTATTCTGTAGCATTTTCCCCCAAACTACCACATATACCATCGATCTCATTACCTGTTGTATCAACATGATTGGCTGTCTCTACATTGAAATCAGATTCAGTGGAAAAAGTAACCACACTTGTAGTAACCATGGTAACAATAATGTCTGTACAGGGTATGTTTTCCTCTGACGAAACTTCTGTAGATTCGACTGATCCCACTTTTTGGTTTAGGCCCGCTCGTAGGTGCTGATTTCCGCTTCGCCGGCTTGGCAGCAGGTTTAAGTATAGGCATTTTCTGAAACTACCGACTTTGGAATAAGAAATACAATATAGAAATAGGCATAATAATAAAGTTATCATTATCATTTTTAATATTGTCTCAGCGTTACGATTTCGACAATTTTTGTAAATGAAATCATTATTATTATATTTTGCTCAAATATTGACTAAGCGTTACGACTTTTCTGTTTTATATTACGCATGTGGTTTTTCAAAATCGAAAAACATCCGAAAAGTCATGTAAGTAATGATGCAAATACACATGAAAAAAAAGATTGCTAGAAACATTCTCCTTAAATTTCATGCATAACATGAATTTTTTAATACAATATAAAATAAATAAACAAATTTTTATCTTGAGATGCAGGATATGTCTGCTCCCCTTCATTCTCTAACGGAAAAGGAAGTCCTAAGGACTCGACTAAAATACCAAAAGTTGAAAGAACGGGGAAATACTAATGACCCGATAACCCCGAATATGGGCCTCTCTAATAACGCGATTTAATTTTCAGCAATTAAATCGAATTATGTACAAAGATGGCCTCTACTTATGACACCCTTACAATATCATATCTAGAAGAGAAGATTATGGAAAACAACTAAATATTCGATAAACTTGGGGACAACAACGAACTTAAAAAAATATAAAGCACAACTGGAAAAAATATCTTTACGATTGTTTTATTATTTGGAATTACAGCAATGTGAATCTAACAGTTACACAGTCACTGTCCCTGTAATGCTTCGTATACTCAGCGTCACTTGGGCCAGGTGGAGTACAATGAATTAAGGGCGAATCTGCCCTGAATCTTAGCCCATCGTGACGTCGAATTTAGCTACGCTTCCGTTGAAGACGTTCATTGTGACGTCGTATTTTTCTACGCCGTCGATTTAATGTGTCATTGTTACGTTGATATTTAAAGGCAACAGCTCAAAAACCAATGATTTAGCGCGCATTGTTCTGACCAATCAAAGGAAAGCATAGAATGTAATCCACTTGGCTCTCCTGCCTTGGCAGGATGAGACAGGGGGGAAGGCTATAGATGACCCCTACTAATGTGTTCGGAACCTTTTATTTTTCGGTGTTCTGCAAATTATAAAAGCTGATGAGTTCAGAGTTGCTCTAGCAGTGGCTCTGGAGAGAGTAAGCGAGACCACAGCGAGATAGGATAAATTATTCACGGAAATGTTGCTAGGAAGTGCCTAGCACGTGAAGACATAGTAAACAGAAAAGTTATGTTGCGTTTCAGTTTTCACCACCCTATAATATCATTCTGCAGAAATGTCTCTAACCCGTCAATAGTTATGGCCAAGGTTAAAATTTGAAAAAAGTAGGTCAACCTCCAAGGTCAAAGTCAAAGGTTAAAGTTCTTGATATCAAATGAAAGGTCTTGTCACAAGAATTTATATGTAAAGTATGAAAGCACTGCCCCAACCCTTCAAAATCTATGGTCAAGGTCTGCTTTATAAAAGTAGTCAAATTCCAAGGTCAAGGATCAAAAGGTCACAGTTCTTGGTATCCAATGAAGTACCATTTCACAAGGATTACATATGTGAAGTATTAAAGCACAAGTCCTGAGCGTTCAAAAAGTTTTTTTTTCCCAAGTACGGAAATCTCCTAGGTCAAGGTCAGAATGCCAAAGTTGTTGACATGCAATAAAGGATCTTTACATAAAAACCATAAATTGAATATAAAAGTCCTGATATGTACTGTTCAAATGATATGGCCAAAATAAAACTTTGGATTTTTTGTGTAAAAGCCGGACAAATTCCAAGGTCAGGGTCAAAAGGTCAAATTTGGTTGCACCCAAAGAAAGGTCTTGTTAAAAAAAATACATATGTAAAATATGAAAGTCATAGCTCAACTAAATCAAAAGTTATGTACAAGGTTAAAGTGTTTTGCGGACGAACAGACATGCAGATACACAGATGGACGGACAAGACAAAAACTATATACCCCCGAAGTTTCGAAAACGGGGGCATAAAACGGTGCATCTTTTGTGTAGTCATATGTTATTACAGTCCTAGAAGTTATCTCTTTTTTTTTCCTTTTTTGAAAAACTACATTTAAGACAGAAATATAATGAATAAGCATATTAAAGTTAATTTAAAAATAACTTTTTTAGAGAAAAAAAATACAGGGAAGGAAACATTAAAAATGTTTTTGTGAGATTCATAACTTCCTTTTCATGACCGATACTTATAAAACATTATTATATTTAATGTCAAGTTCCTCTGCAAATAAGTAATTTTATAAACCACAGGATGTAAAATAGGTCCTTATACAGAAATAAAGGAATATAATACTACAAAGGTACCAGGGTAAATGAAATATTTCCTATTTTCTTTGAAGTTCAGCATCCTCTATGATTAATAATATCATGTTTCTGATGTTATTGCTAATTGCATTTTTTTTTTTTGAAAAAAAGAGGTTTTATGTAAAAAAAAAAAAAAAAAAAAAAAAAAAAAAAAAAGGTGGGGGCTTCCGTTATACATTGTATAATTGTATTCTGTGTTCTTGCATCTTTTAAATTTTTAGAAAGTTAGTGTAAAGCATAGTCAGCAATCTTATCTATATTTTTCTATTTTGTTTCAAGCTAAATATTCTTTATTAATGGCAATCCTATTCTATCTGAAGCATTTGGAAAACCTTTTTTAGAACGAATCACTCTTTCCACATGATGTCTGATAAAGCAATGTCATTTGGAAAGTGATATATAAAATCATATATTCGCATTACAAAGATGCCTCTTTAAGGAATCATTGCTTTTAAACTCCCATTCGAGAATGCTTCACTAATATGCAAATTTAACAACATACTAGTTAATGCTTCAAATTTACTTGGAACTCGTGATCAGGAGCATTGTGCAATAAGGATTTTAATCTTGCCCACACGTTTTGGGACGCTGGTTTTAAAGGACTGTGATTGGGACCTCTGATACTGTGCGCCTGAGATAGGAACAGTCACTACCGATGATAGCGTCAGAGGTTAAAACGTTAAATGGTGAAGATGAATCAAACGCAGGCTGCCCGATCATGAAGCAGACGTTCTGCCACTAGGCTATCATGACCTGTGTACATTCTTTTGAGTGTTAATTCTACCAAAGATTTTTTACATTATATTTTTCATTTATCATACATCTACTAGATACAACATTATCGGGTATTTTGCCTCTTTACAGAACTCTCGGAACTTTGTATTATTTTATCAAGTAATGGAAATATTTGAAGCCAAATCAACACGTTATCAAAATTCCCATCATGAGAACACATTTTTCAGAAGACAGTAGCATCAGTAGAAACTGGAGACAAGGATGTTAAATTTTCTGCTATGTCTTCTCAATCAAAAGCTTCACATTCAAACAGATTTGTAAAGTAGCAAATTAACGCGTATTTACCCCCAGGTATATAAAAAAAAATAATAAAATATCGAGGTATATTGAGTGAAAGTAATTACTCTCTTTTCTGACAATTCAAGAAAATAGTGCAATTAACTTTTTTATTTATATTTTAATATCATGTAGCTCGGGATCATTTTAGCTAAATCTTGCTTTGAAAATGTCAAATTGTTTGGAACACTAGTTTATTTATTGTTCAGTTATTGTTGAGAAAATCATTTAAGTCCATCTTAATATCAATCTTTATATATGTATATATTTGCTGAATAGCTCTGAAGCCATCACTGCTGATTTCTCATTTTCATCAAGAAAGATGAAATAATGTGCAATGAATGACTTGTTGATGCAGACCCTCTATGTCCATGATCCATATATATTTTTTATGTTATTTTAAAAGCTATGTTTTGAAGCATTTTTTGTTACTTTATTCTGCATTCAAAATGTAAACAAAAGCTAATGAAAGTCATGTGTAAAAAGTTGCAAATGGAACTCTCACATCGAATTTGACTTTTTAAAATATTTTTCCCAGAAAGATTCAGTTATAGGGAAGGAAATGTTAAAAAATATTGTTGTTAGAATCAGCACTTTTCTCAATACATCGAGTGTTTTTGTCAGATCATCACATCCCGTGTCAAGTGGGTTTTTTTGGATTTTACTTTGTTTTTGTTTGTTCGTTTGTTTGTTTGGTTTTTTTGGGGGGATTTTTTTTGGTTTTTTTTTTTTTTTTGGTTTTTTTTTTGTTTTTTGCTTTTTGTTTTTTGTTTTGGTTTCTTTTTTAACAATTACCTATTAGTTCTTTGGTTTAATAAAAAATGTTTTGGAGATATTTGCAGTTAATTGAGCATTGCTATAAATTTCGCCGAGTATGATAACATTATTTTTATAAAATGTAAAAAACCTTTTACAAAATTTCCACAGCATCAGATCGGCGACAAGGATTATAAATTTTCCGATGAGGCAAACTATTTTTAATCATAAAAGCTTAATCCTCACACTCAAAGATTGATCTTACAGCAGAATTGAAAAAAAGAAAGTACATTGATTTTTTTGAAAATGACAATATCAAAGTCAGTAGAATTTAAGTACAGATTTTATATTCCCGCCACTTGACCAAAATTGAACTAGCATCTGATTTTTAGATTTTCAATTTTACATAAATAATGAATCACTGCGAATGAAACTGAGTACTAAGATGTCGAACCTTTAAAAAAAAAACAAGCATTTTTTTCATTTATTTCTTAAATGCAGATTTTATGGACTAGTTCTCAAATTTTGTGCACTTAACCATAACACAGCGATTTTGATAACTGTTCATTTATTTAATAGATAATATCCGCTTAAAATCCCTTAATATTTTTCGTTAGAAAATTTCTAAATTTCAAAAGAATTTTTTCTTGTAATTAAAATTGCAGCTACACTTTTTTAACAATACAATTTATCAAAAAACTTAAAACAAACAAAACAGCTACTATTTATTTAATGAGTACGAAAAATAAAGTGGTGGAATTTGTTTCCAAGAAATCATTTTATCTTTTTTCAGTATCGGTTGCTTTAATACCACTGTTTAATGACTGTTCAACATACGATATTGACAGGTAGGTATACACAAAATTAAGGCAAAATGAAAAAAAATTTTGTTACTTGTATAAAATTGAAAATGGCACCAAACTAACAAAATAACCAGCAATAAAATGCAAATTTGTTCTAAAAATCCTTTCAAAAAGTATTTAAACCATTAAATCTATTTCATTCGGAAACAATAATTATGATTGCATGGAAACGTCACTATTGCCGGTGAAGGGCTGCCAATTTAGGCCTATGCTCGGCACTTACGGCCTTTGAGCAGGGAGGTATCTTTATCGTGCCACACCTGCTGTGACACGGGGCCTCGGTTTTTACGGTCTCATCCGAAGGACCGCCCATTTAGTCGCCTTTTACGACAAGCAAGGAGGTACTGAGGATCTATTCTAACAATAATTATGAAAGTGTTGCACAAAAAAAAAAATACATTTCCCTTACCGGGATCCCCTTTTTCATTAGGTTGTTATTCAAAAATATCCTGTATAAGAAAAGTGCCTCTAAAATATGGATATTTTTTTTTAATTACTTGTTTATGAATGAAATCTCTTGGAATTAGGTAGAACAGACTTACAACATGTACACGGAACGGTGCGTTTGAATGGGCATTAGACATGCATACATGCAAAACAGCTCATTTTACATGGTCACATTTTACACGACAAAACTTTATAAAACAAATCAAAGTATAGTTTGACATTCAGTAAGAATAATCTGTGTCTCAGGACAAGCCTTCGTCACAAATAGAATGCCCTGCATTTACTCTCAAGGTAGCAAAGAACTGCAGAGGTGATCCGAACCATATACAATAATACAAAAGTTTTAACATTAATATATAATAACTACCGTATTATTCTTTTAAAAACTTTTTGAGGTTGTGTATGCTTTTGAACTAAATGATACTCATAAACACAATAATTTTACTCAATACTGACTTTTTTTCATACTGATTGTTAGGACATTATACACGCTGAGCTGCCCATGGATTTTTTTCACCGTTATTTAGCAATCATGACAAGGAGCACAGGGCGAGTGTAACCAGTCAGAAACGGAATTCTTACCCGTCCATGGCACCTGATCCAACCTCTGATATTTTTGAAGTCCTTGTTTGCTCCTCTTTTGAATATTGTCCGTTGTCTCCAAATATTCCATTGTAATTTTTTTAAAGCTTGAGTGGTGAAAACAGGAAACAGTTCATTCAAGTCTGTCAGAATATTAAACGTTAACTTAATTATTTAAATTACATTTTTTATTTAATGAAAGTTAATAAACCATTACAAAGTAGGAGCGGAGCAAACACGTACCCCAAAACATCAGGTCCGGGGGCCATAAAGCTGAGACGAGCTCATTTTTGATCTTAGTCTCACTTTTCCGCTATATTATTCTTTGGAAAAAGTGGGACCGACATTAAAAGTGAGCTCGTCTCAGTTTTATGGCCCCCAGGCCAGAACGGGGATAGTTGCCATGGAGGTACAACCCTTCCGACCTGTCACACCTGCCATGAGTTTCTTGTCATGATCAAGAAATAAAGGGAAAAAATCCGAAGAAAACTCAGTGTTTCAGTATTGACTTAACATGATAAGGTCATTGTATCGACCATAGGAATAAGGTAATTATTTATATTGTAACATTTATGAGTCGTGTCTTATTTGAATTTGGATTGATATTATTTGTTTCATATGCTATTTAATATAATAAAATAATATACTCGTTAAGTGTATGATATAAATAAACGTGTCAGTTTTAATTTAGATATAAAGCACTCTGTGAGGTGCTGTA
>NW_026929479.1:0-39084 GCF_032062105.1 Saccostrea cuccullata | reverse complement strand
GAGTTAATCTCCGCCCTCTTTCTTTGGAATGTTCTATTAAATAGGTGTGATAGCTTCAATGAAATTAAGAAAAGAACGTTCTTATAGCCTAAGATTCGAGGTTTAGAAAGTATATGTAACACATTTTACAAATTCCATATTGTATATACTAGTATGCATGTAACACTAAAGCGATGAAACGTTATGATTTTTTTTTTTCAATTTCCTGTTTATCCTCAAAGTGAACTATCCCGATTAGTTAATCGAAAAAGGTTGAAACGTTTCGTCGAAAAACATGGCTCGCCCTACGACGGTTGAGGAATCGTTCGTCGTTCGTCGTCAATCGGTCGTAAACTTTTGAACATTTTCAGCTTCTTCTCTGCAACCACTGCACCAATTTCAACCAAATTTGGCACAAAGCATCTATGCGTGAAGGGGAACAAAAATTGTGAATTTCATGATCCCTGCCCCCCTGGGGCCTGGGGGGTGGGGCCAAAACCACTAAAATTAATGCAATCTTTAAAAATCTTCTTCTCTACACCTGGACATCAAGCAGTCAAACTGTTTGCATGATTGTAATCAGCATTGAGTCCTTTACCAAAATTGTGAAATTCATGGCCCTGGGGTGAGGGGTACTTGTGCTAGGGCGGGGCTAAATAAGTATATAGTGAAAATGCATTATTTATTTAAAAATCTTCTTCTTTGCTCCTGGGTATTAAATAAGGTAACTAAGTACATAGTTATGATGAGCAAGAAAGCCTCTACCAAAATTGTGAATTTTATGGCCCCAGGGTCAGGGGTTGTGGTGTTAGGGCGGGGCTCTATTGATTATATAGAGAAAATACATTGAGTTCTTTGAAAATCTTCTTCTCTGCTCCTGGGTAGTAAATAAACTAACTAAGTACATAGTTATGATGAGCAAGAGTGCCTCTACCAAAATTGTGAATTTCATGGCCCCAGGGTCAGGGGTACTTGTGCTAGGGTGGGGCTAAATAAGTATTTAGTGAAAATGCATTATTTCTTTAAAAATCTTCTTCTCTGCTCCTGGGTATTAAATAAACTAACTAAGTACATAGTTATGATGAGCAAGAGTGCCTCTACCATTTTCTTTCAAAATTGTGAATTTCATGGCCCCTGGGTCAGGGGTTGTGGTGTTAGGGTGGGGCTCTGGTGGTTATATATGTAGTGAATATGCATTAATATTCTTTGAATATCTTCTCCTCTGCTCCTGGGTAGTAGGCTGTTCAATTAAGTACATAGCTATGATGAAGAAGGATGCCCTTTCTAAAATTGTGAATTTCATGGCCCTTGACTCAGGAGTTAACATTCTGGACGTGTTAAAGGTTGGAGGGGGGTCTCTGATGATAAAATTTGAAGAATGCTTTAATTCTTTCATTTTTTCCCCGTTTGTTTTATTGAATGATATGTTAGAATGGTTTTTGTGTTAATTTATAACTGAAAAAAAAAATTCACATGATTCCAATGTGCTATCGGATTATATAATCCGGGAATATGAATGCCTGTGTTACACTTCCGTCCTTTAGACATTTACACATGCGCATTACGGAGCGTCCATTTTGGAAAACAAGGAGAGCAGCTAGCTGTGAAGTTTTATCGCCTTATAAATTTCTTTAGGTCTAGATTTTGCGTTACGAACGGTGGGTATGAGTTATAGCAATTTATAATGATTAATTGTACTTGTTTTCGCGAATATTTTAATTCGATTTTTTGCGAAGTTATGGAGCGACATGAGAGTGGAACAGCGTGCACAAATATAAACAGCGTAATAATAAAGGATTTCTTTCTACTGTGTGTATAATATGCTGCTTATTGTGTTTCCTTCAATTTTGTGTCAAAATGGTCCGAAAAAAGTAGAATACGTTAAGCTCGAATTATCTCGATAGTAGCCTTTAGATATTCACGTGCCGTGGGACGAGTACTGTACATAGAAACTTCGATGCATTTACGTAGTTTAAACTAATCAACGGAACTTTATGGGAATAAAACAATCATGATGTTGCAAACTTTGGAGCACGGGTTAATAATTTTTTGTTTATTAAAATCAAGGTTTTCGAATGTTATTTCAGTACTCATGTTTTAGTTTAGCTTATTAAGGTATTTTACTTTTTAGTTCAATTTATTTTCAGGAATTACTCCTTGGAAGTTGACAGGCATTATGTTTAGTTGTTTACATTTTAAGACAATTTTACATCATGATACAGTGTTAAGTACATTTTCGACGCTTGATTTGTCTACATCTTACACCTTTGTACACTTTTACATGATCAAGTGCAAAAGTTTACACTTTAGGTAAGATAGAATGTTTTATCGTTATAATGATTAATGTCCTACGGACCCCGTTTAACGATAGAATTTGTTTGGTGTATTCACAATGTAGCAAAACAAACACTGGCGATAACTCGTATAGATAGTTTTCTGTAGACCCAAATTAACAAGCTTTATTTCCTGTTGGCCGCCATATTGGGGGTCAACATGCTCATATTCCATCATTATTCAACCAACTTTAACTTTTTATACTGGCAATTGAGGGGTGGTAAGCATTGTTTTTCTTAAAAATATACATTTTTTAGAGTCTCCTTTATTTCATAATTTTTATTCCATAAAGATTTCCCCCCAAATATTTCTGCTACACCTTCTTATATTTGGTAGAACAAAGAGGGAAAATTACTAGGTTGACCAACAAGATGGCGGCCAAAGGGAAATAACTCTTGTTTAAGTGGGTCTACTGAAAACTATCTATTCAGTGCATTTACTATGAGTTAGTAATCCAGAGAAACTGAGAGAGTTCTGAATGCAAACATGGCATGTAAATATAGCTTAACTTGAGACATATTTGTTAACCTAGTTTACATTTACCTTAAATATAAAGAGTGATCATTAATGTAAAACATTTTCCCCACGCAACTTTCTGAAGTTCGTTTTCTGCTGCTAGGCAGCCATTTTGGATGCCATGTTGGGTGTCCACTGTAAATATGATACGTAGTATATTCAGTCGGAGGATGTTTGACCATTCATAAGCAAAAAAAAAAAATAACGATCTACCGACCCTTATTTTTTTGAGAATGTTACAGGAAACAAACATTTTTTTTAAGCCTAATCAGAAAAGTAGCTGTTCTGTCTTAATGGCAAATCCCAAATCTCACGGACAAATCTAATCAAAAAAATATTGAGAGACGACATTGGTAAACAGGTCTGCTTTTCCTGCTTGGGTTTAAATAAACTGTCACCCACTTGCAATTTGAGAGTAATACTCCATGTGGGAAACTTAAAATTACGCTACAGTTGCCCACATGGGATTAGAAAATTTTATACGGTAAAAAATATTTGTATTTCAAATTTGTTTGAATGTTTTGTATTTTTCTCTTGAAAAATTTCGTAATCAGTAAAGTGCTTTACCAAATTACCATTGAGATGTACGGTACTTATACACAAAACATCTGAGTGATTATGATGGACACACTGTGGCATCAACGGGTCAATCACCGTCAATAAGCCCAAAAAGTATCGTTATTTTTGGAAAGAAAAATCTGCCATGTGATTGAACATATGACCAAAGAACCATGTCAATTTTTATAAACAAAAGAGTTCTACTTCAAATTTAGATAAGTCGTGCATACTTGTTTCTACGAATAAAAAAAAAAACAGGAAGATATGATTAAAGAAACACAAAAGTGAGGTTGTTGTATTTTATTCAAAAGAAGGTGTGATAATTTGTGGGCGAATTAATTTTGAGGTGGGCTTCAGAATATCAAGGTTTACAAGATAAGTTTAAAAACCCTTTTCCTATGATGTATTTTGCCTAGGAGTTATTAGGGCCCTGCTTGGCGGGTGCCCTATAGTGATCAGTCTGTCTGTCCGTCCGAGATCTCTTGTCCGGAGCATATCTTCTCTCTCCTTGGCCCAATCTTGCTCGTACTTCACCCACAGAGTGCCTTTGGGTAACCAATATGCAGTGACTTTGAACCATGTTTCTAGGTCAATGGTCAAGGTCATAGCAGAATTTTATTAAAAAAAACCCTTGCATGGAGCATATTTTCTGTCTCCTTGACCCAATTTGACTCATACTTCACCCACAGAGTGCCTTTGGGTAACCGGTGTGCAGTGACCTTGAACCATTTTTCTAGGTCAAAGGTCAAGGTCATAGCAGAATTTGCATGTTTTATTTATGTTAGGCCTAAAAAAATTATGTTTAGTTCCCGTAAGCTGACCAACCCATTAAAATTACCCCCAGGCAGATTTTTTGTGCCAAATCTAATCAGCTGATTCCATATATTCGAAAAATATGAATTGTAGCTCTATATGAGATATTAAATATATCAACATGGTTTACCTTAAGGATAAAGAGTAATCATTATTATGGTTCTCCACAAGGGGTTTATGTGCTGCACCATTGTTAAAATAGGCTGTGGCTATGATTAAAATTTTACTGTACTGTCTGTATTTCACTATAACTCCTACTTTTTAATGACGAGAGTATTTAATTGTGTTTATACCAAGACTGCTATGCACCTAACATGTATCGAGAGAAAGTTGACTATGCTAAAACAAACACGGTTGCTGATCAGAAACTATGATGTAAAGCTTGACAATGGAGAGCAGATGATCAATATCTTAAAAATTAATTATCCTGTACACATGTAATTTGGGAGAATTCCAACACGTTCAACCCGAGTCTGGTTTTACTGTTGACAAATTTACAAAAAATGACATAACAAGCAGTAACAAAATGATAATTTACAAGCATCCAAGTTCCTGTCCAGAAAATACATTCAAAATTTTTGTACAAGGTATACTGTTTTACCCTTGTGTGTTTGTCTGTCTGTGTCCGTTGTGTTTTTATGTAACAAATTTTGGTTGCTTTTTTCTAAGTAACTACTCATTGCAGATGCTTGAAATTTAAACACAATCTTCTCCAATATGCTATATGGTGGGATTCATTTTTGTTTAAATCTGAGATCAGCTTCCTGAATATCCTTGTGTCTGTCTGTTTCATACATAACAAATTTTTGTCACTCACAGTTTTCTTTGCAATTACTCGTTGCAGATGCTTGAAATTTTTAAACAATCTTCTCTGAGCCATGCCATACGGTGGGATTCACTTTTGTTCCAATCTGAAGTCATCTGTTTATCCATGCATTTGTCTGAACCAGTCATTGCAAAATTTTTATCACAGTTTTCTTAGCAACTACTCATTTCAGATACATACTTGAAATTCTAGCACATCCTTAGTTAAGGCATGCCGTATGGTTGGAATTATTTAAGGAATCGCTGTCTAGTTAGTATAGTATGCCAGGGCATCAACAATAGTGGGAAACCAGGGATGCATAAATTATCCCATGTTTCCCACTATTGTTGATGTCCTGACATACTATACTAACTAGACAGTGATTCCTTATATTTCCATTTCATTGTAAAATAAAATTGTCGATTTAGACTTAAAAAATACAGACATAGATTTAAATTACATGAGGACTTCCATCCCAATGTCAATAGTCCTCGCCCACTGACCTAAAAAACAACAGCAGCTGCACGAGTTTTTCATGCATATTTGGCCTCCCTAGCATCACACTCGGAGACAGACGCACACAAAATGTGCATGCATACTTGTTCCTGACCTATTGACCTGCCTAATTTACATCTGGAAAAATTATCAAGAAATTAACTCAGCTAACTTTCAAGGAGTTATCACAGAGAGAAAAATTGGAAATGGAAATATTTTAATGTTAATCTGATGTCAACTTCCTATTTATCTTTGCATCTTCCCATAACTAAACTTGCATATATATTAACATATTAGTGTATATTCTCATCAGAGCTTGGGTATTTCTAGTGAGCATTGCCCCACAGACTTCTGTGTTATTTTTATGCGCTTGAATTGATATATTGGGCATATATTGTTTTTGCCTTGTCAGTCTGTTTATCTGTCTGTCGTCAACTTTTACTTTCATCATAACTTTTGAACTGCGAGAGATAGAGACCTTTTTTGTATGCATTCTTCACTAGTTAACTTCTTTCAAATGACACCAAGTTCAATGACATTGTGACCTTGATTGTGACCTATATGCTAAAAATAGCTTTTTTTTGAACTTGAACCATAGGAGATAGAGACTTGATATTTGGTATCCACTAATTTAGTTCCTTCAAATGACACCAAGATAAATGACCTGTTTACTTTGACTGTTTCCTGTATCATATGCTTCAAACACATCTTGTTTAATTAAAAAATTATTGGTTATTTTCACAATTTGTGCTGCAGCAGTAAGTTTGGTGAAAGCAGTGAAGGTTAGGAAGTCTAACACAAATTAGTGTTTTTGGATCACATTTCGCAATCGCTCAGATTCTTCCATGATGAACATGGTGAAATTTTTTAAATGTGGACAACCCTGCATTATTGTAATAAGAACCACAACTTTTTAAAGTTCGCTTTGTAATAGGAAGCCATGTTTGGTGTGTGCTGTAAATACTGGTTTATTCAGTCTGGGGATGTTTAAGGTCATACGCAACGTAGTTTGAACTTTTTTGGATTCTTCCTTGGAGTTGAAGAGTTCCACTACATGAAGGACCTGTGTGCAATATTTTTAATCTCTATATATGGATTTGTACACTTTTTCTAAAACAATTTTTGATGAAAAAAATCTGAAATTCATGTTTCATATTTTTTGTACATCTTTATTTGAATAATGCAATTTTTTTCAAAATTCCATATCTTTTCAAAATTCCTGGTAACGCGTGCTGATTTTTTGTCTAAGAGCATGTAATGATATTGTAAGTTTAAATTTAAAATACCTTGGAAAATTATCCGTAGGTAAGGTACATTGCGTATGTCCTTAACTGCAGTATTGATAAGCAAAAATAAAAAAAATATTGACATATAGAGCTTTGATTTTTAGCTCTACTGGTCAGAGACCAGAAGAGCTTATGCGAAAGTAATGTGTCCTCCGTCCATCTGTCTGTCTGTAAACAATGTTTCAAAATGCTACTCCTCCTACAGTTTTGGTCTGATTTCAATATAACTTGGCACACAAGTAGACTACAGTAAGATGCAGAAAATGTTGCATCAGTTTTGGATTTCGATGAACGTTGTTGTCATTTCAATATAACTTGGCATAGAGTAGACAACACTAAAATTATTTATTGCTGCCTGTTGCAAAGATTCAACTCCAAGTGCTACTTTTCCTTTGTTATATGTATAGACCAGTAGAGTTACAGTCTCTTCATAGACTTCTGGTTTAGGAATGTTATAGCAAACATCTTTCTAGGCCTTATGTAATTGTCAAACTTCGTTTCATATAATTTAGGGGACTGAATGTTGCACACTTTTGATAAAATGACATAGGCTTTTTAAGTAAGGACTTATTAATAGGAAGTGAAGTTGAATAAAAGGATGGTAGAGTTTTTATTCAGTTTTGTAGACCTGTAGCATGCACAACACGGTGCATTTAACTGCTTAAATTTATATATTTTTCAGAATCTTTGTCATGCCTCGTAGGAAGAACTGGAGGGTAGCTTTGGCAAAGATGGGAAACCAGAGTCGAGCCAGCAATGACAGTAGACTTGTGGACACTGGCCACATAAAAAACAGTACCAAGGACCCAACAAGTGACATGACAGTTGACGGACCTTCGAGACTCGTGGACACTAGCCACGTAAAAAATAGTACAAAAGACCGGGGGGATACTGCCTCCTTAAAAAGAGTACACAATTTGCCTTCGGGCGCCAGAAACATTGCAGATTTACCTTCGGGTGCTAGATACATTGCTGAAAACATTGCTATAAACTCTGCCAATTTGCCTTCGGGCTCTTCAAACTATGCTACGAATTTGCCTTCTGGCTCTACAAACTATTCCACCAATTTGCCTTCAGGCTCTACAAACTATGCTACCAATTTGCCTTCAGGCTCTACAAACTATGCCATCAATTTGCCTTCAGGCTCTACAAACTATACTACCAATTTGCCTTCAGGCTGTACAAACTATGCTACCAATTTGCCTTCAGGCTCTACAAACTATGCTTCCAATTTGCCTTCAGGCTCTACAAACTCGACCAATTTGCCTTCAGGCTCTACAAACTCTGCTACCAATTTGCCTTTGGGCGCTATAAACTCCACCAGTTTGTCTTTAGAAACATGCATGCCTATCAATGAGAAAACATTGCCTATAACAAAATTATTTGGAACAATTAATCAATCTAGTAATTTGTTTCCAGCTTTTTCACGAGGAGTTCAGTGCACATGCAATGCTTTGATGTCCATCATTCTGCAAAATACATCTACTTCAGTACAACTTGATGGCGTATTATTTGCTGGAGATGATTTATTTAGAGTCAGAATCGCAGAATTACAATCATCTGTTCAATTTGTATCAAAAATGCTACAATTTCAAGAACTTCCGAGGTCTGTGTACGTCAATGACAACCAGTATGAAATATGCTATTTTGAAGAAATTTATGGAACACTGACTCATATCAGTTGGGATCAATCATGTCAAAGTAATAATTTGAAAGAAGGCATTGAGTTGCTCTTTTTAAGGTACAAGCAGGGATTAATTATTGTTGGAGGAATTTGCTCTGCAATATATCTGAATGAAGAGAACTCTCCTGTATTTTTTGATTCACATTCCCATGGAGAGGATGGTCTCTCATCTGCAGATGGTAGAGCTGTTAAAATTACTTTCAGTGATATTGATCAACTTGTGGATTACTTGTTTGCATTTTATCAAAGTTGCAATATTTCAATGATAAATCAATTTGAGATACAACCATTGTCTGTAATGCAAAAATCAAAGGTGTCCATTTCAGGAAGTGAAAGACTATCTTTAATTGACAAGTATTTTGAGTTCCAAGAGAACATGTCAAGCTCACAAGCAAATAGAAAAGAATATATGAGAAATTACATGCGAAAAAGGAGGGAAAACTCAGAAACAAGGAAAAGTGACAATGCACTGTGTGGAAGAAGTAAGAGTAAAGCAAGATTAAGTAAAGACTTCAAAGAAAAAGAACTTGCTACCAAAAAACTTGCCAGAGAAAACCCACAGACAAAGCAGAAACACAGGCAAAGCACTTTGAAAAGTAAAACTAAAGCAAGACTTAGTAAGGAATATAAAGAAAAAGAACTTGCTGCCAAAAAAATTGCCAGAGAAAATCCAGAGACAAAGCAGAAAGATAGAGAAAGTGCTTTGAAAAGTAGATCTAAAACTAGACTTAATAAAGATTTTCAAGAAAAAGAACTTGCTGCCAAAAAACTTGCCAGAGAAAATCCAGAGACAAAGCAGAAAGACAGAGAGAGTGCTTTGAAAAGTAGATCTAAAGCTAGACTTTGTAAAGATTTTCAAGAAAAGGAACTTGCTGCCAAAAAACTTGCCAGGCAAAATCCAGAGACAAAGCAGAAAGACAGAGAAAGCAATTTGAAAAGTAGAACTAAAGCAAGACTTAGTAAAGAATATAAAGATAAAGAACTTGCTGCCAAAAAAATTGCCAGAGAAAATCCAGAGACAAAGCAGAAAGACAGAGAAAGTGCTTTGAAAAGTAGATCTAAAGCTAGACTTTGTAAAGATTTTCAAGAAAAGGAACTTGCTGCCAAAAAAATTGCCAGAGAAAACCCAGAGACACAACAGAAAGACAGAGAAAGTGCTTTGAAAAGTAAAACAAAAGCAAGGCAAAATCCAGAATTTAGATCAACAGAAAGAGAAGCAAAAAGAGTGAAAAGAGACAATGTGCAGCAGGTGGAGAAGGAACGTTTATATAAACAGCAAAGTAGAAGAAATAACAGAGAAAATGAGAGGGAGACGGAAAAAGTTTCTAAGGCTAAAAGAAGACTTGATGCAGAATTCAAAGACCATGAAAACAAATTATTGAAGAAAAGATGTTATGGAAATTGTTTAGATGACTGCATCAAGAAATTCCACGATCAAGTAAAAATTGGCCCAATTTATGTGTGCACATGTTGTCATCAGACTTGGTTTTTCAAAAGCGTTGTGAAGTTGGATACAATTAATCTTAGTGTAAGTAGTAAGAGTATCTGTACTGGGTTCAGATCTGTGGATGACATAGAATGGCTTTGCTTAACTTGCTGTTCAGCTCTGAAGGATGAGAGAATTCCAAGACTTTCAGTTAAAAATGGAATGATATGGCCTGACAAACCGGATGCTTTAAATTTACACCCACTGGAAGAGAGGTTGATATCTCAACGGATACCTTTTATGCAAATAAGAGAATTACCAAGAGGAGGTCAGATGTCGGTCAAAGGAAATGTTGTAAATGTTCCAGTTGATATTCAGCCAACTGTGAATGCCCTTCCACGACAAATAGATGAGCATGTAACTATAGCTGTGAAATTAAAGAAAAGATTATCTCACAAATCTGCATGCTTCACAGAAAATGTTCGTCCCAATGTGGTGATAAGTGCTTTACAATGGCTAATGAAAAATAGTGAATTGTATAAAAATTCAGGAATAGTGATAGACCATTCTTGGAGAGACAAAATTGAAAAAAGTAATGAGGAAACAGTACAAGAATTGGTAGGATCTTCAAATGATAGTGATGATCGTGAAACGGAAGGAAATGATGATGGTTTTTGTGAAGTTTCCTCAGATGATTGCATTCAGGGCAATTCTGATACACTTGTAGATGAAGCAGATATTGATACAAATAAACTCTATGTGTTTGCCCCTGGAGAAAACCAAAAACCAATAAGTTTATTTACAGATAAAGATGCAGAATATCTCTGTTTTCCAACAATATTTTGTGGTCAACGCAGAATTGAAAATGAGGAAAGAGAAGTTCCAGTACACTACAGTGATATTGCAAAGTGGGAGTTGCGCAGTGTTGATAGACGAGCAGCACAATCTGTGCCAAACATCTTTTTTAAATTGAAGAAAATTCAAATTAAGCAAGTTAGTGACAAAGTTAACTTGGCATTGAGAAGATGTAAATCAGATGGTAAGAAAATCACCGCAGAACAAGTTTTAGATCCAGCCTCTGCGGAAAGAATTGTGAGATTAAATGAAGGGTATTATATTTTCAGAACACTTCGAAATTCTCCTGCATATCTTTCATCTAAAAAGAAAGATGTTTTTGCCATGATAAGGCAGTTGGGTCTTCCAACTTGGTTTATCTCACTTTCATCAGCTGATACCAGATGGCAAGATCTGCTTAAAACATTGGCAACACTAGATGGAAAACCCCTGTCACAAGAAGAATTAGAGGATTTGAATTGGAGTGAAAAATCAAAACTAGTTAAACAAGATCCAGTGACATGTGCTAGATTCTTTGACAACAGAGTTCAACTTTTCATCAATACTGTTCTTAAGAGTCCTCATAATCCTCTAGGTGTTGTCACTGATGTGTTTCGAAGGGTAGAATTCCAAAACCGAGGTTCGCCACATATTCATATGCTGGTATGGACAAGTGATGCCCCAAAGCACAAAGAAAATAGCAATGAAGAAATTGAAGCTTATGTAGATAAGTATGTCACATGTGGTTTGCAGGAAAATAATCCTCAAATGAAGCAACTTGTAGATCTTCAAGTACATAAACACTCAAAAACTTGCAAAAAGGGTGGTAGATCTGTATGCAGATTTGGATTTCCTTTGCCACCTTTGCCCAAAACTATGCTTCTTGAACCCTTGGATGTTAATGTTGAACACTATAGAAAGATGTATTCTGATATTCAGAAGAAAATGAATGATTACAAAGATGGTTGCAGTTTAGACTATGAGTCTTTCTTAGAAACTGTTGTAGAAATGTGTGAGGATGAGTATATAAAATGTATTCGAGCTTCCTTGAAAGGTCCTAAATTGTTTCTTAAGAGAAGTCCATCTGAGATGAGAGTGAATTACTATAACTCATCAGTGTTGAAGGCCTGGAATGCTAACTTAGATATTCAGTTTGTACTTGATCCTTATGCATGTGCCACATACATTGTTGCTTATATCAGCAAATCTCAGAGAGGGATCAGTGCAATGCTTGATAAGGCATCTCAAGAAGCCGCAGAGGGAAATATGGATCTTAAGCGACAAGTTCGACATATTGGAAACAAGTTCTTAAACTTTGTTGAGGTCAGTGCACAAGAGGCAAGTTACTTAATCCTTCAGATGCCACTTACACAAGCAAGTAGAGAGGTTGTTTTTATCAATACCTCACCACCTGAAGACCGAGTTTTCTTACTCAAACATCAAGATGAATTGAATGAGTTACCCAAGGATTCAACTGATATTAAGGCAGATAGTATGATACAAAGATATGCAAGAAGACCAAAACAGCTAGAAAATTGGTGTTTAGCTGATGTTGTGTCTGAATTGGAAGTGACTTTCCCAAAAGAAATCAGAAAAGATATACAAGAGGAAATGAATGATGATAATCCAGAAGATAATTCTCAGGAAACTTTTACTGATCAGGATGTATTAGTTCATTTGAAAAATGGGATTAAGATCAGAAGACGAAAAAACAAACGAGTTATTAGATATGTAGGCTACAGCCAAAAAACAAATTCTGAACAGTATTACAGAGAAAGAATTCTTCTCTTTCTGCCTTGGAGAAACGAGAATGCTGACCTACTTGGTAGTCATCAAACTTATGAACAGCATTACATTCAAAAAGCAAGTATAATACAAATGAAGCAAAGGCAGTATGAGCATTTTGTGGATGAATTAGAACAAGCTCGGCTTCTAGCTGAAGAAGATCTTGATGATCTGGAGACAGTAGCACCAAATACAGAACATGCTGAGGCAGAAGATGCAGAGATAGGTTCTGAACCATCTGAGGAATTTGTTCATTTTGATCCTGATACAGTTCAACACAGAGAATTTGATATTGGACCAGAACTTGGATTGTCCTCAAAAGTAACTGAAACAGAAATGAGTGCTGTACGCATTCCTGATCAGCAGTATCATAAACTTTTACAATCCCTGAATACTAAGCAGAGGGAATTTTACAATCATGTAACTAACTGGATTCAAACCAGAGATGAACCATTATATGCTTTTCTAACTGGTGGAGCAGGTGCAGGAAAATCAGTGGTTATTGATGCCATTTTTCAAACATTACACAGAATACTGTACTCAAAAGAAGGTGAACCCTGATGACACCAGAATATTACTTTGTGCTCACACTGGCAAAGCTGCATACAACATCAAAGGGACTACTATTGCATCAGCATTTCACAGAAAAATGTATCAAACTCAGCAGCACATGAGTGCAGATGAACTGAACTCATTTAGGACAAAGTACCGGAATTTGTCAGTTGTAATAATAGATGAAATTTCAATGGTAGGGAATAATATGTTGTCATTTATAAATGATAGACTTCAACAACTTACTGGGAGAAAACAAGATTTTGGTGGGATTAGTATCATAGCTGTAGGTGATTTGTATCAGTTACCACCAGTTGGAGACAAGTGGATTTTCAAAGACCTATCTAATCCTGGTCAGAGTTTAGCAAAAAATTTGTGGCATGAACATTTTTATATGCATGAACTAACTGAAATTATGAGACAAAAGGATGACCTCAGATTTGCAGAAATGTTAAACAGACTTCGTGAAAACAAGATGACAGACGAAGACAAGGAACTCATTTCACAACGTTTCATCAGGCAAGACTCTCAAGACTATCCTAAGGAGGCACCTCATCTGTTTATTGAGAACAAGTTTGTTGATTGTTTTAATAACAATCTAATAGAAAACCTTTCAACAAATAAAGTAACTGTTAGAGCAGACACAGATGTGTTATCACAGACAAAACTTTCTGCATCAATGAAATTGAAACTAGTTCAAAACTTGCCTGAAAACCCAGCATCTACTGGACAATTAAGAACAAATTTGGTTATTGCTGTAGATATGCTATATGACATATCAGTAAATCTCGATGTTACAGATGGTTTGACAAATGGTGCTTCCTGTGTTGTGAAATACATTGAATATAAAGAATCGCAATTAAGGCCTGCCATAGTATGGGTACTGTTTGCTGACTCAAGTATAGGTATCTCACGAAGACATCAATACAGGCATTTGTTTAGCACAAATGTTAATACTGCATGGACTCCCGTATTTGAAGCTAAAAGAACATTTGTTTATAACAGGAAGACATATGAGAGAGTTCAGTTTCCACTCCAACCTTCTGCTGGAAAAACAATCCACAAAGCACAAGGAGCAACTCTTTCAAAGGCAGTAATCAACCTAGCACAGACAAAGCAGCGCAAAATTTCTCATATACATTATGTTGCACTCTCAAGAGTAAGGTCACTTGATGGTCTGTTCATTCTGGATTTCAATGAAAAAAGTCTTTCAAAAGATGAAACTGTTGATAATGAGATGGACAGGTTAAGAGAAAATAGATTGCAACTCTCATATACACCACTATACTCAGTATGTAAAGACATAAAATTTTTGTTCAACAATGCCAGATCCCTACACAAACACTTCCTTGATATAAAATCAGACCCAAGTGTTTTAGCTGCAGATGTTATTGGTATAGCTGAATCTTGGCTTTGTGAATTAGATTCTGATGAAGACTTTACTTTAGAGGGTTTTACAATGTTCAGGAATGATGCAAGTTCTTCCCAGAGCAGACCACATCATGGTATTGTCATATATCTGAGAAATCAATTACAGTGTGCTTCATACAAGTCTTTCACTTCCAAATCTGTTGAATTTTCCATAATTTCCATTATGCCATCCAATACTCCAATACAGTGTGTAGTTTTATATAAACAACCTTCTTGTACTCTTCAACTCTTTTACGATACCTTGAAAAACAGGTTGCTCCCATTTGTTGACAAAGATGAAAAGACTGTGATAATGGGAGATTTTAATTTGGATTTAAGTACTGGTCAATATGCACATTTCCTGAACTTTATGAAAGAAAAATTGGGTTGTGTGCAAATCATAAACAAGGTAACCACAAAGAATAAGACACAGTTAGACCTAATATTTACCAACTTTACTGATTTACAAACAGATGTTCTATCGGCTTATTGGTCTGACCATAATATGATTTATTGTGCTGCAGATTTGACTTAAGCAAGCTATTCTATGACAGAACTGCATTTTAATTACATTGTTGAATATTATTAACCCTCTCAAGCACAAAACAGGCAGTATGTAAATATTTAGCTTCCAATGGAAGCTAAATATTTACAAACTGCCAAGAGTGGTTGGACAAAACAAGGGTTGCCACTCATCAACTACTTTGTTTGTCCCAATAACTTTCAGTATGTTTCATATATATAAATGTATTTGAAATCGCATTGATTAACTTACTCGCTATATGGAAGTTATTGGGACAAAAAAGATTTAGAGTTATAATGCCCATGAGATGAAATTATTTACCCAGTAGTTTATTTATGATAGTGTGTACTGTCTACTTATTTATCTTTAATTTATGTATTATATTGCTAATCCACAATTTAAAATCCACAACAGCATTTTAAAACTGTTACCTACTTTGTTTAAAAGGTAATTTTATTACCTAAAGGATTGCAAATTAATTCACATGCTAACAGTTCTATAATAATCTAATTGATATACTATAAGTGAAATGTTGTTTAAATTACCTAAGGTTTTGAATAAGAATGATATAATATTATTTGAAAATGTTAATGATATACAGGTATGTCTGCAAGATTTGATTGATTGTTAATTATTGTTTCTTCATAGCATTTGTTTTCTGTTGTGGCCACACATATTGATCCATTAAGTCTGGATAAAATATATACAAATGATCAAGTATTATTTCTATCACATATGTTTTATTTTGTTAATTTTTACTCTTTAGAATATTACATATTTTTGTGTATTTAATGTACCACATGTATCTGTTTCAGTAAAACATGTACAGTTCAACAATTAACATTTCATCTCATGGGCATTTAAATCATAATTTTTGGGGGTATATTAATGCTAGACTAATCTTACTATATTAGTAGTAGATATGTATATTAGAGAGCATTCTTGTACTATGCATAAGTATTTATTAGCTATTATACAATAATGATGAACTCTGCAATTATTATGACATTATAATTATGTACTTTCATGAAAGTTACATTGCTTACTTTGTAACCCTGGTCAATATCACAAGTGACTATCAGTATCTCTACAAAGACATTGTAAACATCCAGAATAGTTTTCTCCCTGAAAACAAACACTAGCTCCAGTGGACATATAAAACGTTTAAATGAACATTCTGTATCTGAAAAGACTTGAATACTCCTGTGCTCTATTACTTATAAAAATGTTGATCTTTTTTTTTTTACATAGACTAATTCATTGTGTTACATGTAAAACAATAGTGTTATCTACATTCTGTGATTCCAATTAAGTCATATTTAAGAAATCATTTGTTATTTAGTTTTATTTATTATTTCTTGCTAATACTGAAATGTTTCTCAACTCGACATGGACAATTTTGAATTTTTTAATTGTGATAAATGTCATATTAGTACAGTACCACAGTCACCCTAAGAAACATCCATGTCTCTTTAACATCTTTAAGGATACATACTATAAACAAATTTTTTATCTCCCACACAGAAGAGTTACACTGATAATATTTCAATATTCCTTTCTATAGAAATGTAATTAAAAACTTATTGAGCAGTAAAGTTTCATTTCTGCTTTTTTCTCACCACATTATGTTGCTTGGCCAAACATTTGTAGTTAATTGTCAACAAATATCACATCTTAAGTGATACAGGCACCTAAGATAATTGAATTTTTTGAAGGAAAAAGTTTGTGTTATTTATCCTCAAGTAAACATTCATTATTCTGTTTCATGATCTTAAAACCTTTATCTTTGTATCTCCTAATATGAACAACTTTTAATCTTTCTTTTCGTTTTCGGTATGTAAGGTTAAAAAAGTTGTTCTAAAAATGTATGAATGCAGCTGAAAACATTTCTTTGAAATATGAAAAATATGAGTTCCATTGTACAATTTATATTAGTAGTAATTTTTAAAGAGTCACTTAGCATATACACAGTAGTGTTCACTTTATAAAGACTTAAATTTTGACTTGATGGAGTCTAATATTGGATCTGTTTCATGACCCTGAAACCTGCATGGTCTTTGTATCTCATTATATGAACAACTTTTAATCTTTCTTTTCATTTTCGGTATGTAAGGTTAAATACATGTACTTGTTCTATAAATGAATTAAAGCAGCTGTTTCTTTGAAATATGAACAATATTAGCTCAATTGCACAAATTTTAAATTTAAATTACTAAATCACACTATATATGTAGTATTTAATGATATAGAAAATTTTTATTCAACTTTTTTGTTTTCTTTTGTTTTTGCAATGCTTTGAAATGCTTATTGCCAGAGCAAAATGGTTTAAACAATGTACTTAATAATTTCAAATATTTTACATTTTGTCTGGTTGCATTAAATTTGTCTGTACAATATGCACTTTTCATAATATTGTGAAAAAGTTAGAATAACTCAGTGGTTAATTTTTTACATCATGTGCAGATGTCCAATAACAGTAAAATATGCTAAGGGGGTCAATGTGCATGTTCATGCCCCAAACCTTACTACAGTACAATGGACTCAAATTTTATTTTTTTTTTTTTTTTTTTTTTTTTTTTTTTTTTTTTTTTTATTATTTTTATTTTTTTCAAGTTAGATGTCATAATATCTTTTTAATGTTGTAAGTGTCTGAAATCACCTACATGAAGTATGCACTTTTTGAAGGTAAGTATTGTGGAAAGAAGGGGTCAATGGCCAGCCCGTAAAGGGAGGTAAACCTTGCTTCTTTCAGATGATATGTAAATAAAAGTGAAAATTGCTTCGAATATTGTTATATTGTAAAATTTCAGACATTTGCAAAACATTTTTAGCAATCAAGTACTTTTGGCTTTCAAAACTAAACAAAATAATTTAAATCATAACATTCTATGAAATGTTAAACACATTGCTATTGGACACAACTATTGAATGCAGATGTTGTAAATATGACATGATGATACAAGTGATTGTTGTACAATGATTAATATGTAACCAATATATACTATCAGTATATGTATATATGCACATTAATATATTGTATGATTCTAGATTAAGATTAATTTTTATTGCAAACTGCTGATATGATCAAGAACTATTGATTAATTATAAACATCTTTATAGTTTACTTGTTGTTCATTATTATATACTGAATGAATTTACACCTTAATAAATTGATATAATTTGTTTTGTATGTGTCCAGTTTTATTGCATGAGGTTTTCAGGAATAAGAAAATAAATTCATCACTACAAACGGAGATAAAGTTTTTTTTTCAAATGCATAGGTATGAAGACCAAGGGTCCTTCATTCAGAATTGGGAATTTCAAAAGTAGCATAGCGGACGGGGCTCCAATTATATACATGTACTGAAAATGAATTAATGTCTTCAAACATTTATGATCAGCAAGGGTGTGTTTTCCAAATTTGTGCAATGTGTGAACCCAGGGTCAGGGGTTCCTGTGGGTTGGGGCACTACCGATTATTGCTGAATATTACTGATTTCTTGAAATGCATTTTTTCCTCTACTCTCCCTATGGGTATTAAGTAACTATGCCATGGCCTCTGGTTTAAAATATGAACCAAATTCAATGGTTGAAAAGTTGCTTGATGCTCAGGTGACCTATAAGGCCCATGGGCCTCTTGTTGAATGCTAATATCTAGAGTTAAGATTTATCAACATTCGAACAAATTATATAGTAAGCATTATAATGAGGATTTCTATTAAGATACTCAAAATAAATGAAAAATACTGAAAAACAAAAAAGTTAGGAAATACGCTTTTTGTTTAAATTTGCATCTCATAACGACCGGAACTACTGACGACGCACGAAAAGGTGATTCTGCAAACCAGAAAGTCATGATCTATTATCTCCAATAAGTCTCCATATCATATACTTTACCATTTTCGAAAAAAGTGCGCGACAAAATCGCATTTTAAAATCAGGAAATTGTCCATAACTTGGCACCAGAAGCGAGTTTTCCAAATTTCTCTTCGGATGTAACAATTTCATATAATGACACATATTTTGTGAAAGTTTCATGAGAAACCGCTGAATAATTTTCGAGAAATCGCGTGCACAAAATTTTGTCAAAAAAAAGAATAAGAATAACTAGATGAGAAACTCGTTGCGAGCAACGAGAGGTCTTCCGTCCGATTCTGGAAAGAAAACGTAAAATCGAGCTAAAATAAAAAAAAAAAAAGATTTGCACACAAGGGGGATTGAACCCAAGTCGCCAGCAGGAAATTCCAAAGCACTTAATATTACGCTATCAGGACCTCTACTCTAAATCTACTTGAATATATTATGGAAACAGTGCTTCTCTCTTAAAATTATGAAAGGTGGGTCACTATTCAAAATTTAGCGCCAAACGCAACGAGTTAATCTTGAGCCTTTTCTTTGGAATTTTCTATTATATAGGTATGATATCTTCAATGAAATTAAAAAAAAAGAAAGCTCTTATAGCTTAAGATTCGAGGTTTAGAAAGTATATTTAACAAATTTTACAAATTCCATATTGTATATATGTATGTAACAATTAAGCGGTGAAACAGTTATGATTGTTTTTCAATTTCCAGTTCATCCCCGAAGTGAACTATCTTGATTAGTTAATCGAAAAAGGTTGAAACGTTTCGCCGAAGAATATGGCTCGCCCTACGACAGTCAAGGAATCAGATATCATTTATGCTCAGTAACTTGAATCAGGTCTTTGAGACAAGAATGCTTAAATAAAATCCATGAAGCGATCTTTAAAAAAAATTGTTTTCTTATATTTTGTTTTATTTATTAGTTTATTATGACACAAATGTGTAAAGGAAAAACAATGGTTAAGATATATACTGACAATATTAATATTATTTTTTGAGAAAGTATTATGCATAAGTATGATTAAAGATCTGTTTTTCCGTGATGCACAACAGATATTTGGTATCGAATTTCATTTGCACGTTTAGTCTTTTCTTTTTCTACTTTGAAAACCAGCCAAACCAATTAAAGAAGACGTTAGTTTGACACAGAAATGCAACGAAACTACGACGAGAAAGTCCAAGTTTTCCTTTACATTTCATTTATTCTTATGTTGCTTTCGTTCAAGCAAACGCTCGGCTGCCTACGTAAACCCCTATTGCGAAATGTCGGCGTTGTCAGAGAGCGCCGCCATTTTGGACCCGCTTCAGATTTTTGAATGCTAATATCTAGAGTTTGGATTTATCAACATTCAAACAAATTGTACAGTAAGCATTATGAAGAGAGTTTCTATTAACATACCAAAAATAAACGAAAAATACTAAAAAACAAAAAAGTTGGAAAATACGATTTTTTTTAAATTTGCATTTAGTAACGACCGGAAGTATTGACGACGCACGAGAAGGTGATTCTGCAAACCACAAAGTGACAAACTATCGTCTCCAATAAGTCTCCAGATCATATCTATAGCCATTTTTGAGGAAAAGGGGCGACAAAATTGCATTTAAAAACCAGAAAATTGTCAATAACTTGGCACCAGAAGCGAATTTTCAAACTTTCTCTACGGATGTAACAACTTCATATAATGAGACATATTTTGTGAAAGTTTCATGAAAAACTGCTGAATAGTTTTCGAGAAATCGCCTGCACAAAATTTTGTCAAAAAAAAGAATAATAATAATAATAAGAATAATAACTAGATATGAAACTCGTTGCGAGCAACGAGAGGTCTTCCGTCCGATTCTGGAAAGAAAACGTAAAATCGAGCTAAAAAAAGTAAAAAAAAAAAAAAAAAAAGAAAGAGATTTGCACACAAGGGGGATTGAACCCAAGTCGCCAGCAGGAAATTCCAAAGCACTAAATATTACGCTATCGGGACCTTTACTCTAAATCTACTTGAATATATTAAGGAAACAGTGCTTCTCTCTTAAAATTATGAAAGGCGGGTCACTATTCAAAATTTAGCGCCAAACGCCACGAGTTAATCTTGCGCCTTTTCTTTGGAATTTTCTATTAAATAGGTGTGATAGCTTCAATGAAATTAAAAAAAGACGTTCTTATAGCATAAGATTCGAGATTTAGAAAGTATATTTAAAACATTTTACAAATTTCATATTGTATATATGCATGTAACACTTAAGCAGTAAAACGGTTATGATTTTTTTTCAATTTCCTGTTTATCCCCAAAGTGAACTATCCCGATTAGTTAATCGAAGAAAGTTGAAAAGTTTCGCCGAAGATCATGGCTCGCCCTACGACGGTCAAGGAATCAGATATCATTTATGCTCAATAACTTGAATCAGGTCTTTGAGACAAGAATGCTCAAATAAACTCCATGAAGTGATCTTTAAAAAAAATCGTTTTCTTATTTTTGTATTATTTATTAGTTTATTATGACACAAATGTGTATAGGAAAAACAATGGTTAAGATATATACTGACACTATTAATTGATATTCTTTTTTGAGAAAGTATTACGTATAAGTATGATTTAAGATCTGTTTTTCCGTGATGCACAAAAGATATTAGGTATCGAATTTCATTTGCACATTTAGTCTTTTCTTTTTCTACTTTGAAAGCCAGCCAAAACCAATTATAGAAGACGTTAGTTTGACACAGAACTGCAACGAAACTACGACGTGACAGTCCAAGTACTCCTTTATATTTCATTTATTCTTATGTTACTTTCGTTCAAGCAAACGCTCGGCTGCCTCCGTAAACCCCTATTGCGAAATGTCGGCGTTGATTGAGACAGCCGCCATTTTGGACCCGCTTCAGATTTTTGAATGCTAATATCTAGAGTTTAGATTTATCAACATTCAAACAAATTATGTAGTAAGCATTATGAGGAGGGTTTCTATTAACATACCAAAAATAAATGAAAAATATTGAAAAACAAAAAAGTTAGAAAATACGATTATTTTTAATTTGCATCTCGTAACGACCGGAAGTACTGACGACGCACGAAAAGGTGATTCTGCAAACCAGAAAGTCATGATCTATCATCTCCAATAAGTCTCCATATCATATACCTAGCCATTTTCGAAAAAAAGGGGCGACAAAATCGCATTTTAAAATCAGAAAATTGTCCATAACTTGGCACCAGAAGAGAATTTTCCAAATTTCTCTTCGGATGTAACAACTTCATATAATGACACATATTTGGTGAAAGTTTCATGAAAAACCGCTGAATAGTTTTCGAGAAATCGCCTGCACAAAATTTTGTCAAAAAAAAGAATAATAATAATAACTAGATGAGAAACTCGTTGCGAGCAACGAGAGGTCTTCCGTCCGATTCCGGAAAGAAGACGTAAAATCGAGCTGAAAAAGTAAAAAAAAAGATTTGCACACAAGGGGGATTGAACCCAAGTCGCTAGCATGAAATTCCAACGCACTAAATATTACGCTAGCGCGGCCTCTACTCTAAATCTACTTGTATATATTAACTAATATGCTTCTCTCTAAAAATTATGAAAGGCAGGTCACTATCCAAAATTTATCGCCAAACGCCAGGAGTTAATCTTCGCGCTTTTCTATGGAATGTTCTATTAAATAGATAAATTAAAAAAAGAACGTTCTTACATGTATAGCCTAAGATTCTAGATTTGAAAGTATGTTAAACACGTTTTAAAAATTCCATATTGTATAAATGCATGTAACACTAAAGCGGTGAAACGGTTATGATTTTTTTTTTCAATTTCCTGTTTATCCCCAAACTGAACTATCCCGATTAGTTAATCGAAAAAGGTTGAAACTTTTCACGCGAAAACATGGCTCGCTCTTCGATGGTCAAGGAATCAGATATCATTTATGTTCAATAACTTGAATCTGGTCTTTGAGACAAGAATGCTAAAATAAACTCCATGAAGCGATCTTTAAAAAAAATCGTTTTCTTATTTTGTCTTATTTATTAGTTTAATATGACACAAGTGTGCATAGGAAAAACAGTGGTTACGATTTATACTGACAATATTAATTGATATTCTTTTTTGAGAAAGTATTACTTATAACTATGATTTAAGATCTGTTTTTACGTGATGTACAAAAGGTATAAGTTATCGAATTTCATTTGCACATTTTGCTAAATCGTCTTTTGTTTTCTACTTTTAAAACCAGCCAAAACCAATTATAGAAGACATTAGTTTGACACAGAACTGCAACGAAACTACGACGTGACAATCCAAGTATTCCTTTACATTGCATTTATTCTTATATTACTTTCGTTAAAGCAAACGCTCGGTTGCCTCCGTAAACCACTATTGCGAAATGTCGGCGTTGACAGAGACAGCCGCCATTTTGGACCCGCTTCAGATTTTTGAATGCTAATATCTAGACTTTAGATTTATAAACAATCAAATAAATTATATAGTAAGCATTATACGGAGGGCTTCTATTACCATACCAAATATAAATGAAAAATACTGAAAAACAAAAAAGTTAGAAAATACGATTTTTTAAAGTTTGCAATTCGTAACGACCGGAAGTACTGACGACGCACGAAAAGGCGATTCTGCAAACCACGAAGTCATGATCTATCATCTCCAATAGGTCTCCAGTTCATATTCTTAGCCATTTTCGATAAAAAGGGGCGACAAAATCGCATTTTAAAATCAGGAAATTGTCCATAACTTGGCACCAGAAGCGAATTTTCCAAATTTCTCTTCGGATGTAACAACTTCATATAATAACACATATTTTGTGAAAGTTTCATGAAAAACCGCTGAATAGTTTTCGAGAAATCGCCTGCACAAAATTTTGTCAAAAAAAAGAATAATAATAATAAGAATAATAAGAAACAGTAGAATCACTATAAGGTCTTCCGTGAAGACGGAAGACCTTAATAAGAAACAATAGAATCACTATAAGGTCTTCCGTGAAGACGGAAGACCTTAATAAGAAACAATAGAATCACTATAAGGTCTTCCGTGAAGACGGAAGACCTTAATAAGAAACAGTACAATCACTATAAGGTCTTCCGTTGGAGACGGAAGACCTTAATAATAATAATAATAAGAAACAGAGTAAAAACAATATGTTCCCCAACTTCGTTTGGGGAACATAATAATAAGAAACAGAGTAAAAACAATATGTTCCCCAACTTCGTTTGGGGAACATAATAAGAAACAGAGTAAAAACAATATGTTCCCCAACTTCGTTTGGGGAACATAACTATCTGTATGTGTGTTATACATCATAAAGTAAGGTTTTGTACCTATATAACTATCTCTTATCCTAAGCTTTCTTTATGTTCCTTAGTTCTCCTGCCAAACGACTGAGCTTGTTTTTTGATAAACAGGCAAAAACAAATAACATCATGCTGAAGTGAAATATGTCATTTATTAAAGTAAATGACGGAAAAGTAAAACACAGTTAACAAAATGGGGGTCAGAAAAAGGAGGACTCAAATATAGAGTATTACACATCTTAGTCAAAATATTACACAATCTGACCCCCAGCACCATAATGACATTGTAACATGATGTACATAGGCAAAAGGGGGGTCAACCAGACTAGAATAATAATTCAAACCCTGTAATCTTTCACAAGGTACAATATACATGCATTTTAAGTTGACCCCCTTATAAACATCATAAGTTTGGAAGACATATACAAAATGCTCTAAACTGCTGCCTGTCATCAAAAAAGGTGGGAAAACAAAATAACAAACAGCCAATAACAATACAATCGCGCAGGCATTAAATTGAACACAACTATGTTTCTTTCACCGCCGAGGAAAAACCATATATAAGAAGCAACACTGCTTTATGTTGAAAAATCATATGGAAAAATGCAGAGCGAGGTAAATTTGCGAGGTACACAAAATAAATGTCGGACTCATTCTCAGTAACCTAATACATGGATTTGCCATTTATTACAATGTACAAAAAGTTTACTTGTTCAGTTAGAACGTGCGGTAGAAAATAAGTACTATAAATCTCTTTTAAACCCATTCAAACACTATCAAAAAAGATGGGTAAAACATAGCGACAAAAATGTCAACCTGAAAGAAATAACAAGCATTGGTGGCAGATGGGGTGGATGGTGGGTTCGAAAAATTCAGCAGTTCAATAAACCATGCTTTCTCTTTTGGTAAACGGATCAATAATGATCACGTGATGGATAAGAGCTTTGCTGATTGGTTGAACCCATATTCAGATGTAGGAAAAGGGGTTAAATTAGTTCAATAAATGAACCGAATAGCTGCTTAGTATAAAGCTATGTACAATACAGACACTGTTATATAATAACATGATAAAACAAGAACATGTCACATAAATGAAATTATTTGCAATAATTACTATTTTTCGTTAGAATGTATTCGTGTAAAACGACGAAATATATTTCCTACAAGACATATTATAAAGATCAAATGAGGTGAATATTCCAAGCTGTTAACTGGCCAATGGGTTCAAAACATATCTTTTCTTATGTTACAATGAGAATAAATTACGTTGATGTATTTTCATATCAAACGGTATGCAAATCAGCAAGTCACTGATGGGAAGATGCAAATTGGTAATAAGTAAAAAAAATATTTGTTAGAACGACATTAGACAAGAACTAGTCAATACGTGCTTAATTATATTGTACAGGTTGCAGTGACGGTATGGGTGGATGTTTAGCTATCAACACAACGAAGACGCTGAACTGTATAACATACCGTTGTGAGAGACATTCATCAAACTGTGGTCTAGATTTCTACAGAGGAGGTACTATTATACAATTATTAGAAAATTCACACCTACTGACATATGTATTTTCAGTTATGTATTTTACCTGACTTTTACTTTAATTGTTTATGAAATATCGAGATAACTCACATTATTCAAGCTCATAAAACCATTAAAACAATACAAATCAGGAGCAGAGTAAACTTAGACCTCTATAAAAATGGTGGGATCAGGTGACATTGAGAAGTGAGCATCCTCTGCCGACCGATCACACGCGATGTATAAGATTTCTCTTGAAATTAGAATGACTTTATGTTTTACTTCCCGTGGACAATTTTGATAAAATTTGAAAGGAATAAAAGCGATCATTTAATCCAAAAAATTATTCTTTTAGGGTGTAATGAAGGAGGAGAATGTCATGACGCGAACAGCACGTGGACTAGCAAATATTGTCACGTGATGAAATGCAGTATGGAGGCTGACCAGAAAGGAAGTGCGAAAATAAGGTCGAAAATAAAGACATACGGTATTTGTTATTAATTTATTTCTGATTACCAAATAATTGCAGCGTTAAATATAAAACGAAAAGCTGTCTTCGATTAATTTATCTATCATTAAACTTACCTCTTATTACAAGTACAAAAACTTCTACAGCTTGCAAGTTGAATGGGAAATGTTACAAGGAAGGGGAGATAATGAACGCAAAATGTGTAAAGAGACAATGTAAAGTTGACAGGGGCCGAAACACAGTCATGATGGATGTCATACATGCCGGTAACTCTCTCTCTCTCTCTCTCTCTCTCTCTCTCTCTCTCTCTCTCTCTCTCTCTCTCTCTCTCTCTCTCTCTCTCTCTCTCTCTCTCTCTCTTACATACATATCAGTTTTTGTGAACCTGACCAGTAACGTCTCTTTTCAGACTGCAGGGTGAACGGATTGTGTGTACCTGTCAACTCTACATACAGAGATGGATGTTCTGTCAAGCGGTGTTATTGGAGAAAAAACGGAGATGTCCATAGCTCAGGAAGTGATATTGTAAAGTTTGGTAATTCTTACCTTGTTCTGTTTTCTTGTGTTTTTTCACTCCATATAATATATTTAAACGTTGAATTGAAACATATATTTTTAAATCTTGTTTAATTTTTTCTATTATTATTCAAATGCTGTATTCTCTGTTCCTCTTCTTTTCCCCGCCTCAAATCAAACGTCCTCAATTTATGAAGAATTCCGTTCATAAATCAATGAAGACCTCCTTGTTACCATTGCACTTCACCTTGTTACCATTGCACTTCACCCATATTATTTGCAAGTATTTAACTTTTAAATATGATTTATGTCTTATGATATACATGAAAGACTTGTGATCATTCTTTGCCATACAAGCAAACTAAGGGACAACTTCATACAGAATAACAAATAAACTTCATTCTGCAACATAATCGACTGGAAAAGAACTCTTACCAAAGATGCTAAAATCGTAAATTTACTTACCTTGTCACTGGTCATTTGCAAAATTATTTTGTTAAAGTACATTCTGATTGTACACACACGTACTCTGAAGTTGACATCAAAAAGATGCTTGAGTTTCTGATTAACAATATCTTTGTAGTTTTTGGAGACCAGGTCTCCCAACAATCTATTCCCATGGGTACCAATTGAGTCCCGTTATTAGCAGACCTATTTTTGTATTTATATGAAGCAGAATTTGTCCAAAATCTAATACGTTAAATAAAAAACACTTACCATGGCCTCTAACTCGACATTTAGATATATTGACGACGTGTTGTCAATTAACAATGGTAACTTCCATTCTTATGTCGATACGATATATCCCGGTAAGCTTGAGATAAAGGATAGAGTTTGACACATCTGTTTAATACTTGGACATTTACTTGGAAAAGACGTTAATGATAATCTAACAACCAAGCTCTAGAATAAACGTGATGATGTTAACTTTAAAATCGTCAATTTTCCTTACTTGTGCAGCAATATACCTTCATCTCCTGCATACGAAGTTTATATCTCTCACTTGATTCGATACGCAAGAGCATGCTCTACGTATGAACAATTTCTTAAACGAGGTAAATTATTGACAAACAAGTTGATGAAACAAGAATTTCAGGAGTCTCATTTAAAGTCATCATTTCGTAAGTTCTATAGTCGAAACAATGACCTTGTCAACAAATACAATTTATCATTGAGTCAAATGCTGACTGACGTGTTTCATACTTATTGTTAGTCCATTATTTATACACTGAATTGACGACGAATTTTCTCGTTATTTCCCGATCATGACAAGGAGCACACAGCGGGTGTGACCGGTCAGCAGGGGATGCTCACTCCTCCATGGCACTGATCCCATCTCTGATGTTTTGGAAGTCCGTTTTGCTCTGCTCCTACATGAATTTTATATTGTTTTATGGACTTTTGATCTTGAATACTGTTCGTTATCTCCATATGTTTCATTCTACCTTGCAATATTATTTAACAGACCTCAGAAGACGCTCTATGTTTATACGTTATAGAACAATGTGATGGTTTTGCAGGATGTAAGTGGAGAGACAGCTGTGTGAATGAGAGTGAGATACGACAATATCACTGTACCCACTATATCTGTCGTGTATCTCAGAAGGGACAATACAGGCGCTCGGAGATGGCTGTTTACAGTCAAGGTATTGAAACTTTCACAATGGATCAAAATCGTGATGAGAAAACAAATATGAAGTTTCTCATTATGCAAAACACTATTCTCTTTCTAATACTCACTTACAGACACCCCCAAAAAATTATTTCGCTAAACTTTTGTCCTTTCTCCATTTTTTTTATTGTTTATGAATATTTTTTTCTGATACAATTGCATAATGAAATAAACGTTCTAGATTGCAGGGATCCTCAAGGAAATTGCATTGCGGTAGGGAGCTATGGTGAGGGTCAAAATTGTAACAAATTGAAGTGTGTGTCTAAGAATGGTATGTCGCGGCTGGAAAATGTTGCTACAGGTATGGGAAGCAAATATAGACACAGATTTGCACATACTGAATGAATGTTCTTAGATAAGGGTAAAAGTAATTTCACCCTAAATTCCTTTGAAACATACATGTATATTGTTCATTGTTGTTTTGCAATTTTTGTTTTCATGTGATCATTCAAAGTAGTAAAATAACTTGATTTTGAAATATTGTTAAAAGCATACACCATGTCCCTCCTTAAAATGTACTTTTGATTCAATAAGAATGTTTAGGTTTTTTCACAGGGTCAGTAATACCAAAACCTCTCTGATCCATGTGGAGGAGTTTCAATGTTAAAACACTCTTTGTTATGATCAGTGATTGTAAGAGTTATGATGAACGTTAACCTTTTTTTTTTCAATCGAAACATTCTATCAAAACAAAGTTTTGAGCTTTTTTTTCAGTTGAGAATAATTAGGTAAATTCAATTATTTCAGGATGTTTGGATAAAGATAAATGTAGAGAAGACGGAGGAAACTGGACAAGTCCGGAAAATTGCATTACTTACGGTTGCCGCTTAAAAATCCAAAATGGCCGAACATACCCTCAAATTCAAATTATAGGCGTCGGTAAAATTCTTCGCAACTTTTTTCTTAACTTTTCACTTAAAGCATTTGCATGATAAGAACATTTTTATTTTAAAAAGTTTTTTTTCCTTTTTTTTAATCTAATAATCCAACTAAAATGATTTTTGACATGGGGTTTTTGTCCATGCATCTTACCTTTAGGATGTAAAGTAGGCGGAATTTGCTACAGTCCTGGAGAAAAATGGGACTCGGGCTGTCTGGAGAGACAATGTGTTGTTAATAGATCAAACAAGGGCTTCTCCCGATCCGTGACGGCGAAATTAAGAGGTATAACCATAATGTTTACTCAAGGTATACTTTACACATTTGCATTACATTGTCAATATGAGTCAAGTTGTAATATGGTTAACAGATCTAAAACAAAGCATTTTCAGATCAAAATATTAAGTAATATCTTAAATCAAGTTGCATTTGTTGATATCCATTTCACGTGAGCTTCGTTTATTAATCAATCCGTTAGTTCTTTGTTCGATACTATGAACTTCTCAGCAAATACAATTTATTACGGTATTAAGTCAAATGCCGACTTTTTTCATACTGATTGTTGAAAAAAAAATCATAAAAATAAAACTTCGGCTTTTAAAAGGCTGTACACTTTGCTCCAATGAGAGTTCAAGGGAGCGTTGGAATTCCAGAGCAACATACTAGAAGACTACATTCAGATACTGTCAATTAGGAACACCATGGAAACAAAGATTTTAAAATTATTTTTTTTGTTGAAGAAGCAGTTGTTGATATAAAAAAATCAGCTCTTTATTCTATCAAAGTAAATGGTTGAATGAAGTTGACCGTTTATTTGATATTGATTTGAAAAGAAGTTGAGGAATATTAAAAGTGTTCTGGATTTTTAATTTAAGTTTCCATTTTTGATGAACTCCGGATCCATTTCTCAAATATTTTGTTGCCAAAATGAAAGACGTGTATCTTAAACTTTTCAACATGTCCTTGTATAAATCAACTCAACCAAAAGATATTTTACATTTAAATGTGTTTCGCTATGTCTTTTGTCTCTTTCAGGCTGTAATGTAAATGGCAAGTGTTTGGAGGTTGGGTTCAAAGAGATGAGAAACAAATGTTTAAATTATGGTTGCGTTTTGGACAAAAAATCAGATCGCCCTGTTTACAACCTGCTTAAAGGAGGTGAGACACCATGTTTCTTTTCGTTACAGGAGTAAACATACTTTAGCTAAAAAACACTTCTATATGTTCAAATATTTGTTCAAGACACCGTTCTACGTTATGAAACATGCCCTTGGCTTTAATGATAATGAAGCAGTCAATATGATTTATATACATGTAAATCTTCATGTATAAAATTATTCATAATAGTCATAACGTTTCTGCAAAACCTTTTTTACTTCGTGCAAATCATGCAAATTAAAGCCTAAAACTTTCCTTAAAGTGGAAAAAAAAGATCCAGTGTATATGCATCATTACAGCGTGTAAAGATCTAGATGGTAACTGCCGAGATGTCGGTGAAGAGTGGGACCACTTATATCAGCCTCACAAAATCTGTCTCCGTCTAAAGTGTGAATACACAGGCGGGATTTATAGAACATCTTCACTTAAAATACGTAAGTTTGTGTCAGACTATGATAACCATTGAACATTAAGAAAAAAATAAGCGTCTTTACTAGTTATCAATGTACATTATTAATGACTAAAAGAAGAAACTAATGGATGCATACTATATTGTGAGGAATTAATTCAAAAACACAAATGATCGGTTTTTATAACAATCTGATAGAAAGGTAACTTTGACATTTCTTGTTCTTTTCCAGTATGTAAAGATAAAAATGACAACTGCAGGCAGCAAGGGGAGCGCGGATTTCCGGCTATGATTCGAGGAAAAGAGTACAAAAACTGTCAATGTAAAGCCTACGGGCGTCAGTCCAGAATGTCATGTTCTCCGTAGGCTTTAAACATAATATGCTAAGATTGCTGAGTCCAGTTATCAAACCCGAGGGCGTTATGCTAAGCTTTATAATACCTATATTATGGCATACATTTGAATAATCTTGTAAAAATAGGTAAATAAAGTACTCATTTCCTTGGCTTTGAAAACAAAATGTCACTTCAAATCATCATTTGTCGTATTGTAAATTTTGAATTTACCGGTACTGCCACTTGGTAAATTCAAATTTTTAAAATGACAAATTTTTATTTTGCTCTTTCTAAAAATTATTATTCTAAAATATCAATAAAAGTTATATTATTTCCGTTTGACATCTTTCATATGTTGGAGGATCTATACTTGTGATGAATAATAAAGGTTAAGTCTAGCTTAGCGTAACTTGCCCTTTCGAAGTGAGAGCTGGGAGTTCGAATGGCTAATCATTTCTTTTACTAGATCGAATCCCATATTAGGAAAAAAGTGAAAAAAAATGTCCAAGATGTCAAAATATCTTTTTGAAAAATTCAAAACATTTCTAAATCCATGTGACAAAAATTATCTCTTTTGAAAACTTTAATGTTATATGTACATGTATTTGTATTATTTGAAAATACACTGTAAAATTAAAAGACAAATCATAGAAAATCGATAAAGATATGCCAACAAACAATGTTTTGAGTACCTTTATCCCTGAAAGTTGGGTAAGGTGGTTTCAGATATGAATTACAATGCACTCCTTCTCAATGGTTAGAATTATTTATCAGATACGCAATATCAGTTTTAAACTCAAGATTTGCAAGAGTAAATAAAAAATGGTGTTGGTTGTACTTTTACTGTTTTCATTTTAATCCTTACAACAATCATTTGCAAATGTAGAAGATTTGAAATAACTTTGTTTCGTACGAATACAAAAATTGGTCCACTAATAAAGGGGTGCAATAGGTATTCTGGCAATTCCGACGGATTGTTGGAAGACCTGGTCTCTAAAAACAAACACAGATACTGTCAATCGGGAATTGAAGCATCTTTTTTCAAATAACTTCTACAGTGTGTGTGTGTGTGATCAAAATGTTCCAATGATCTCAATTTTTGGATTTAAAAAAATAGATTATGTTTATAAAAAAAATAGATAATGTTTATTAAAAAAAAAACAAGTCGGATGAAAAAAGAACATTTTGCACCTTCTACAAATTATTGACAGACCTTGTCAGAATCAAATGAAAAATATGATATAACGAACAGTATTCTTGATCAAAGGTCCATAAAACAAATCAAAATAGGAGCAGAGCAACACGGACCTCCAGAACATCAGAGGTGGGATCAGGTGCCATGAGTGAATATCTCTTGCCGACCGGTGTCGCATAATATTTGGTCCGCCTCGTTTAAAGGTCCGGCCGGACCAAATACGATAACATATTAGGTCCGCCTGGCTCTATAAGAAAAGGTCCGCCCTCGGCCTATTATACAAATTGTATACCTGTGTTCATTCGATATTAATTGAAAAACTATTGTGTTAGAATTAATTGAGGATGTAAAGTTGTATTAATAGCTAGTGTTTCCTCCAAGAGAATGTAGTGAACAATAAGTAAGAAATTAATACATAAATAATTTATTTATTAAAGAAATGTACAGATTTATTGATCGAGTTTCCTGTCGGGAAGATGGGACATGCTTATTTTGTCGTTTAAATACACTGGTATCAACATTATCATTTTAGAAAATATTAAGAATACAAATGAACATACATTTACCTTCACCGCCTGTTTACTGGCAGATTAATCATTATGCAATGAACAGATGAATGTTCGTAAGTCCAACACGAATCATTTAGTTACACTCTCTTTCCAATAAGTACATGATAAACGTCCGATTTCCACTCGCAAAAAAAAAAAATCACATAATTCAAAATATATTTCTTTATAGTATTAATAAAAAAAAATCTGTCATTCTTTACGTTTAATATTGTTGTCAATAAGTTGGAGGGTCACTGTGACAGGGGCTTATGTCACGGTGTACTACCCTACACCCGTTATTGTAAAAACAACATGCCAGCGGATTGGGTAGTTGGGGGTTAGTCTATAATTGTCTCGTTTAAGAAAACCTAAAGTAACATATCCCCTGTGTTTTTATAAGTTAACACTGTTTCTTACCTATTCAAAGGCTAATAATTATATCTACTAGATCTCTGCATTTCATTTCCTGAATTTTGCATTGCATTTTCCGACAATTTTTGCTATTATTTCGGAATCCGACAATTTTATTTTCATTTCCGACATTTTTTTTCTTCGCATATTTTGGCACTTTAAGGTTAACATATATAACATAGATGGAAATAGATTTTTAACAGGGTATTGTATATACGTATTATATTATTTATGAGCGTCGAAGTAAGGAGTTGATCCTTACGTCGCATGTTCGAATCCCTTTTGGGGACGTGGAATTCGGTCCTTCGGATGAAAACGTATAAACCGAGGTCCCGTGTCGCAGTAGGTGCTGGCACGAAAAAGATCCCTCCCTACTCAATGGCCGTAAGTGCCGAGTAAAGGACAAAATCTGTAGCTCACTGGCGGCAAGTGGTGGCGTCTCTATATGAGTGAAAAATTCTCGAGAGCGACGTTAAGCAGCATTTAATCAATAAATCAGTCTTTTTTGTCGATGTATTTTCTTATGTTTTCCATTTTTATCAGTAGACATTAGTTTGAAATTAAGTTAGCAATTGTCTATTTTTTTTTCAAAACAAAAGGCTGATCCTTTCTTCTGATGCGTATTAAGGTCCCCCTGCTACTTTTTAGCTCACCTCAGCCGAAGGCTTAAGTGCGCTTTTCTCATCAAAATTTGTCCGTTGTCTGTCGGCATTCTCTATTGTTAATGAGAGAGATGTGCCCCGTCCATAATTTTTGCTGTGTAATAAGATATACCTGAATTACAAAGGGCGGACCTTTTCTGATAACTGCGTCTTAAGGTCCGCCCTGTCCCTTTCTCTAGTTTTTAAGCTACAAAAATAACCATGTCCAAAAATTTCCCTTTAAAACATATCGATATCTGAAATATAGAGGGCGGACCTTTTCTAATAACTGCGTTTTAAGGTCCGCCCTGTCTCTTTCTCTAGTTTTTAAGGTACGAAAATAAACCTTGTCCAAAAATTTCCCTATAAAACATAAAAATATCTGAAGTACAGAGAGCGGACCTTTTCTGATAACTGAGTTTTAAAGTCCGCCCTATTTCTTTCAGTTAGTAGTTTTTTAAGGTACGAAAATAAACCCTGTCCTAATCTTTCTCTTTATGACATGAAGATCCGTAAATAAACTCTGTCCAAAATTTCCCTTTAAAACGTAAAGATATCTGAAATACAGAGGGCAGACCTTTTCTGAGAACTGCGTTTTAAGGTCCGCCCTTATACAGATAAACTGTCCAAAATTTCTCTCTAGGACATAAAGAATATGAAATATATAGGGCGGACCTTTTCTGATAACTGCGTTTTAAGGTCCGCCCTGTCCCTTTCTCGTATCTTTAAGCTCCGAAAATAAACTCTGTCCAAAATTTCCCTTTAAAACGTAAAGATAGCTGAAATATAAAGGGCGGACCTTTTATGATAACTGCGTTTTAAGGTCCGCCCTGTCCCTTTCTCGTGTTTTTAAGCTACGAAAATAAACTCTGTCCAAAAGTTTCCCTTTGAAACATAAAGATATCTGAAATACAGAGGGTGGACCTTTTCTGATAACTGAGTTTTAAGTCCGCCCTATTTCTTTCTCTAGTTTTTTAAGATACGAAAATAAACCCTGTCCAAAAATTTCTCTTTATGACATAAAGAACATGAAATATAAAGGGCGGACCTTTTTCTGATTAATGAGTTTTAAGGTCCGCCCTGTCCCTTTCTCGTGTTTTTAAGCTACGAAAATAAACCCTGTCCAAAAATTTCTCTTTATGACATAAAGAATATGAAATATAAAGGGCGGACCTTTTCTGATAACTGAGTTTTAAGGTCCGCCCTGTCCAAAAATTTCTCTTTATCCTGCAACTACCCCTTGTAGTGACCTAATAAAGGTAACCTAATAAACCAAAGCTTTATTCGGTCACTGCCCTAATAAAGCCTCGTGCTGTCTTTCGACGCCGGACTACTTTGTTTACTTAGCAACAAAATGGACGCTGACGCCTTTGACCTCCATTTTGATGTAAACAATACTGAAGAGGTGGATCAAATCACTTCAAGCGACACGCATGAGGAAGGTTTGCCCCCTCCTGTACCTCCTGAATTAATTCCCATTCTTGATGTTGCTTTTGATGAAAATTTATTAGATATTATGAGTGAATTGGAACAAACCCCGTCTGCAGAAATTTCAGAATCTCAATCTGAAAGACCTAGGCCTATCGTCGAAGCTGAAGTCCAGGTCAACAATGACCCACAATTTATTGATTTGAAATTTAACGATGTTGAAACTTTCATTACAAATCAAGAAAACTCAAACACAATTAAGAAAACTCTAAAAGATGTGAATCTTGTTAGAAAATTCCTGAAAATGAAAAATGAAAACCGCGATTTGCATGAAATTCCTTGTGACGAATTGGACCAGCTTTTAGCAATGTTTGTGTTATCAGTAAGAAAAATTGACGGTCAAGAGTACGAACCAAGTTCCCTCAGATCTATCATAAGTAGTTTGGACAGAAAACTAGGACGACAAAAATATGGACATAAAATTATGGACATTCAAGACGATTCTTTTCGTTTGACTTGCGACGCATTAAAAGCAAAACAAAAAAATCTGAAAAAACAAGGCAAAGGCAATAAACCAAGCAAAGCTGAGGCGATTTCAGACGAAGAAATTAACATATTGTATGAAAAGAAAATCCTAGGAAATGAAACCCCCGAGTCCCTCTTGAATACCCTCTGGTTCAACAACTCTGTTCATTTTGGACTACGAGGAGTGACCGAGCACTATAATTTACGCTGGGGGGATATTCAACTTAAAGTATCATCAGATGGGACAGAATACTTAGAGTATAATGAACGACAAACAAAAACTCGAACAGGCGACAATATTGTCGACATACGCCAGGTGAAGCCCAAAATGTTTTCCTCCGGGGACACAAGAGATCCCGTTCTATCTTACAAACTTTATTCGGATAAAAGACCCCCAGGATTTTCTACAGATGACGACCCCTTCTATCTATCAAAACGTACCATTTCTCTAGACGACCCCAGAAGTGACAAATGGTTCTTAAAACAAAAAGTTGGGGAGAAAAAGCTTGCGTCCTTCATGAAAGAGATGGCTATAAAAGCCAATTTCACAGGGAAAAAATTGACCAACCACAGCGCAAGAAAACATCTCATTCAAAAGCTCCGCAATGAAAATGTCCCACCGACCGATATAATGCAAATAAGTGGGCATAAAAATGTTCAATCTGTCTTGAACTATAGCTCTATAACCGAAAATCAACAAAAGAAATACTCACACATTTTAAGCAGCACTTCGGTTGATCCAAGGCCTACCCCTTTGAGTGCACAAAATCCACAAAACAATTCAACTGAAAATGTCAGTTTTCAAGTGTCGGAAACTTCTTCATCCAGCCAGATGAGTTCCATGTTCTTTGGGGCAACACTTCACATCCAGAATTTAAACATTTACACTGGACATCACTCATAAATTGACAAGAATTTCGAATTTAACTTTCCTCACTTTGTATTGTTGCGGTTTTGACACTGTTTAGATTGTTACAAATTTACGTCATTTGTTTACAAAATACTTCTCAATTACAGCTGTGAAAAATTGCTGATTTGTTAGAATTTTGGATGATATTTTATGCAATAAATAACATCCCAAATCATCATTTTTTATTTGTGCTATGTTTTAGTTCATTTTTTTTACAAACTGTGTGGATCTACGTTATTATGCGGAAGGATAACTATTTCACGCTTCAACCTAGCGGTGATGCGAGACCAGCGCAATAATATTACTATGCAAAAGAAAACGTTACGCATAAGTTAATTCGATTACTTAATTTACAAATCTTTTTTTAAAGTTGCAGGATAAACAAAATACATGATAACTGTCTTGAAATATAAGCGATATTTGGGCTCGGGTCGAAAACGTATGAGGGCTCGGCAAGCCTCGCCCTCTATCACGTTTTCTTACCCTCGCCCAAATATCGCTTATATTTCAAGACAGTAACCATGTATTTTATATTTATGACATAAAGAATATGAAATATAAAGGGCGGACCTTTTCTGATAACTGAGTTTTAAGGTCCGCCCTGTCCCTTTCTTGTGTTTTTAAGCTACGAAAATAAACCCTGTCCAAAAATTTCCTTTATGACATGAAGATATCTGAAATATAAAGGGCGGACTTTTTATGATAACTGCGTTTTAAGGTCCGCCCCGTCCCTTTCTCGTGTTTTTAAGCTACGAAAATAACCCTGTCCAAAAATTTCCCTTTAAAACATAAAGATATCTGAAATACAGAGGGCGGACCTTTTCCGATAACTGCGTTTTAAGGTCCGCCCTGTCTCTTTCTTGTGTTTTTAAGCTACGAAAATAAACTCTGTCCAAAAGTTTCCCTTTAAAACATAAAAATATCTGAAATACAGAGGGCGGACCTTTTCTGATAACTGAGTTTTAAGTCCGCCCTATTTCTTTATCTAGTTTTTTAAGATACGAAAATAAACCCTGTCCAAAAATTTCTCTTTATGACATAAAGAATATGAAATATAAAGGGCGGACCTTTTCTGATAACTGAGTTTTAAGGTCTGCCCTGTCCCTTTCTCGTGTTTTTAAGCTACGAAAATAAACCCTGTCCATAAATTTCCTTTTTGACATGAAGATATCTGAAATATAAAGGGCAGACCTTTTCTGATAACTACGTTTTAAGGTCCGTCCCGACCCTTTCTCGTGCTTTTAAGCTACGAAATAACCCTGTCCAAAAATTTCCCTTTAAAACATAAAGATATCTGCAATATAGAGAACGGACCTTTTCTGATAACTGCGTTTTACCTCAATATTTATTATATATTCCATACAAACTGGATAATTTTTATATTTGTCATATTAGGGAACTATTAACATTTGCATATCGTTATTGTGTGATTTGGTTTTATACATGTATAAACTAAGATTGTATGACAAAAATTAGGTTAAATCACTAGTAGTGTAGGCGAAAATACCTATCAAATGCGCTATGGCTATTTCTGGGTACTGTTGCGGGGTGGGGTGAGGTTGGGGGGGGGGGGGTCTGCAGAGATTCAAAATCAAAAAATACTTGATACACAACATATAAAGAGGATCAAGTGATGCAATGCTGAATCCAACTTTAAGCACGTGTATGCTTTATTTTTTTCTTCTATTTTTGAGTATATGGACGAGAACTTATAAAAACTTTCAACCCCTCAGGCTTATCCTTTTCATACAGGCGTAAGATAAATAATTATAAATTATATTTTTTCGCAAAAGGCTCCATGTCGGTTATAATAGATAATAATTTACAGTTACGGTTATTGACAAGATTTCAAAATTAGATCGCTCTTGCAATACAAGATTATCCCGCATTCTGCAACAGTCATGATAAAAAGTGCAATTGTAATGTGTAAAGTTTCTATTTTCCTTTCCGAAAAAAATATATTTACATGTATTATGCTTTTTGTTATGACGAGGATGAGGATCACATGTACATTTATTTGTATAAGAATAAATTACATCCAAGCCAATAAACTATCATTCTGGGGCCCGTTTTACCAAAAAAAAAAAAACCATAGACCTTTCTATCTGCTCATAACTTGTACGTTGATTTGATAATAGTTTTAATCTTTTAAAAAAGAATTTAACAAGACATTTTCATGCCAGCTATTTCAAAAAGAATCATTAATTTTATAAAATTATACAATCAGCTTAAGTTTTTAGTCTGAGTCATAAGTTCTTTTGTAAAACAATTCCCTGATGTATATGTTTTCCATACAGTGTGAACTGCTTTAGTCTTGAA
>NW_026929478.1:0-39057 GCF_032062105.1 Saccostrea cuccullata | reverse complement strand
GGACAAGTACACGTGATCATTTGTAGATAGCTTCTCATCGAAGGTGGACTCCAGAGAAAATAATTAAGGTATCGAGTGGACCTCTAAATGAAGACAGATTAAGCAACCACATACTTGAAAAGACTACAAGAATGAGAGCTATATCTACATAGCAGTTAATTCGAGCAAGCCCTTAGACTTGTATGCTGTTCTGACAATGAGTTCGATAATATCGAACAAACAAGAGATCAATGGCTTTTTCCTCAATATAATTCCATCTTTGCTAAGATGGAGGGGAAACGTGTTCAGTTGTTCGGAATTTCAAGTTTTCATTATTGAAAAAAATAGTATGGGAAAAAAATATTAGTATATTAATCTGAACATAGTGATAAGCAGTATCCCAGAAAGATTGCCCGAGTTTTCTTTCTAGCTCTACTGGTCAGAGACTAGAACTTATGTGATAATAAGGTGACCGTCGTTTGTCTAGCTGTCTGTCTATCTGTCCGTAAACAATTTTTTTGTTCAAACCGCTATTCCTCCTACAGTTCTGATCCGATTTCTGTATAACTTGGCACACAAGCAGACTACACAAATATAACCGGTACATAAGTATATCGGCATTTGATTTTGATGAAATGTGTTGCCATGGCTACTAAAAATAGAAATTTAATCTGAAATTAATTTTAAATGCTACTCTTTCTACAGTTTTGGTCTGATTTCAGTCTAATTTGGCACAGTACTAGACTGTACTTAATTATATAATTTAATGAATGGGTTTCTGATTTTGATGAACGGTGTTGCCATGGTTACTAAAAATAAACAAAAATTGAGAAATTCATTGAAAATGCTATTCCGTCTACAGATTTGGTTTCAATATAATATGGCAGACAATTAGACTACACTAATATAACTTGGGACACAAGTAAACTATACTAAGATACATTATTCTGTTATAGTGTTTGATTTGGATGAACGGTCTTCCCATGGTTACTAAAGTTAGAATTTTCTGTAAACGAAACTCTTTTAAAAAGCTACTCCTTCTACAGTTTTAGTCTGATTGCAATTTATCCATGAAAAAGAGACTAAATCAACGATCTTTTTTAAAATTTATCGCTGATTCAAAGTTTCAAGTCCACTTGCTACTTTATCTTCCTTAGTTATAAGTACAAACAAGTAGATCTAGAGCTACAGTCTCGACAGAGACTTCTGGTTCTATAGTCTGTATGTGTATAGCGATCGACAAACAGTGATCCATAAAGGATCAGAAGCCAAATTAAAGTAAGCATCTTCTTATCCATGTAGAATTACACATCTATATCCTAATGTTTCCAGCCATTTGGAGTAAATTCGTACAAAGCGTATGTAATCAAAGAGCTCTAGGATTTTTAAAGTTTTTATTTTGAAATTACATGTATATAATAGGTAAACTTAGAATTGCACTAGACACCCCTCCACCAATTAAAACACGAATCCGTCGTAAATTGATTGGAAGAGTCATATACATGTATGAGACAGTCAATTAAAATGTAGTTCACTAGCCCATAAATGTCATGCACATCAGAAATTAATTGTAAGCCGAGAGTTCCCACGACAACAGATGTAATGATTGGGAAATTGCTTTAATAAAATGCAAGAGAAAGGGCATTTTAGTTCAACTCTACCAACGTTTTTACTATCGGTCATACAACTTTTGACACTCTCAAATTCTCTCCAAACCAAAAGTTTAGTAAAGCTTGGCAGAAAGCAGTCATCCAGGATCAAGAGATTTAACATTATTTCAATGAGAGGTTTTGTCAAATTTAATTTAATGGCATCGGAAGCAACTTTGGTATCGTACAAATTATACATCCCTTGATACGTCAGAATGAAAGTTTGAATGTTCCTTGAAAGTTTAAAACAGATAGGCATTGTGGTCTGTTGGCTTGTTAACTTATCCAGGAAAATGTAGGCCAAATCCCACACCCAGAACAACTCTTACACTTACTTTTAAGGTGCACATCAATAAATTTAGGTATCCTCGGAGCAAAGTTGGTTTCCATAAGGCTTTAAGTCACCTAAGTTAATAGCTGCTCCTAAAACTTGAACATAGTCTCTCATCTGAAAAATGTAGAAAAAAAATCAGCATCTGAAGCAAATCCAATAGAGTACATCCTTAGATGCATTATCCATATAAATTTGATTAAGGGGGATGTACAAGCCATATTGGATCTATTCTGGTGTAAAATAAGAAATACCAAGAATGCGCTTAATACTCCACTAAACTAGCCCAAAGTTACTCAAAGTGCTAATGCACTAATTACCTACTATTAGAGACCAAAATTAGTAAACAATTAAGTTTATTTTGTTTTAATTAGGAGGAAATTAATCATGTTAGAACTGCGCAGCTACAGCATTTACGAGATGATAAATGCATTAAAAATGGTGTTAGTTTGATTCATTGATGATATGGCTACAACCATTTGCTTCGCTTTTTTCTTGTCATTATCCATAATTCTTGAAAATTTGATTTTTCATATGGGTGTCTTCCTGAGGCCATGTGTTATTTCGTCCGCCATTCCTCTGTCACACAGAGTTCGAATAACATTGGTTTTATAATAAATGCGACCATAATAACATCAAGACAAGAAAATACTAAGTAATAATCACTAGGTTATATTACTTCCTACTTTTATTTGTTGCATCGCGTCATCTGATTAATGAAAAAATGCGATTTTAACCCCACTCCAGCAAATCGGGAAAAACTGTTCTGTTTACAGTTCGAGTTTCCTCGTTAAAATTATTCCACTGAGCACGTGGTTGGCATGTGCATATATCTGCTGTGGATAGATCCGTTTATTACCATGATTATATTTAATTTTTCATGGAAGAAGTCTTGATAATTTGTTGGTTTCTTTAAAACTCGAGAAAAAAAGATATAAATGTCCTAAACATATGTGTTTACGGCGGGTCTTTTTTCTGTGCGAAAGAAGTTATTTTCAAATGGGGCACTGCAAGGAGGATGCTTAGCATTTAATTTGAAAATGTTATACAATATGCGGTGCATGAAAAACAAATTGTAATTGCATGTCCTACATTCGAAAATTGGTACCTATGTATATTTTGTTTAGAAGTTAGATAGAAAAAATAGGCAGTTATAGGATTTCCTTCAGGAACCTCACATAAATAGCTAGATTGTTTGCAATGACCAACACATTGTATGGAGTAATGTTTGGACATAAAAACGCATCATGTTTCATTATGTTGACAACGTTGTAAGCTCTCGCTCATTGAACATACGAAGCTTGATAAAATATATTGAGTTGTTTCTTCGAAATTTAGAAGCGAGTACAATTTTTGCAAAGAAAGGTCCATTGCATATGCTATGTCTATCATCGCAAAAAAAAGAAGTGAGACCCCCCCCCCCCCCGAATTCGAAAATCCTATGTTTGTCAAAATAGTGCAAAAGATTAAAAAATTTTGCATTACTAAGTACTTAATGGAATATATACTAGCCTAATAAGACCACTTGTTATAAAAATATTTGGTTACCCTCTCTCCAGATCTACTGCCTGGAAATGGCCCGACTCATTTTTTTTTTTACATCCCATTACACGACATTTTTTTTTCTTTTTCTTCCGTCAACAATTATGTTTAAATTTAAGGAATTTCTTTCAAACCTATAAATACGGACCCAGTAATTATTCCCTGAGTTGGGAGGACCACCAAACGTCATTTTAAAGCTTGTATAAAATATTTAATTATGTTGATTTTTTTTCTTTACTTTGTAAAATTTTAATTTTGACAATATCGGCAAATAGAATTTTCGACACAAGTACCCGCATGACGTCATTTTCAGATTGTGATATCACAAACAAGGAGCAAAACTTCAGCATATGCTATTTATAGAACTTGTGTTTGGCTTTGTTTCTAATCTGAATTGTGGTTTTGTAGATATAGAGAAAGTTCGAACTTTTTATCACCCCTCGTACTAGTAGGTATTAAAACAAGGTCATTCATATCGATTATATGTGTCTTATTTCTTTGTGTTTCATAGGTGATGATTAAAATTTTGATAGATAATATAAGTTATCTATGGCAAACTTAGAAACTCTTAATTTTTAACTTTGATGGTGCTCATTTTTCTTACCTGGAATCAAAGACTTGAAGATTTTTTTTATATATCAATACGTACACTATTTAACAACTGTTCGATAATAATACTAAATAAATTACTTCAAGCAACACTAAAACACCTTTCATCTTTTAAAAGTGTTCATATTATTTGAAATATTTTGCAACTGTAATTCTCTTCTACATTTAAAGATTGTTATGTCCCTCCATATTAACAAGAGGTCTGGAAAACAAAATTCGGTGCTAAAAATAGACCACGTGCTGCTATCCATGAACTACTTTCATGGTTCTTTGCACTCTTTTTGAAGACAACGGTACCTTGTTTTGAACTTGAAATTATCATTTAAAAGTGCAAAATTTAGATATTTTCTCAACAAATGGTTGTAGAGAGAATATTACTGCACAGTTTGCATATTTTTTTGGATTTTTTGAGGCTCTGCTGAATTCTGTAGCTGCGCAGTTCTAAAGAGCATATCAAAAGAATTTTTCTGCAAAAGTATAGATTATATATACACAACATGCATTCAGTTATGCATATTTATTGTATCTTTATCATAAAAACTTCAAATTTGATCAAAATATAATGTATTTTAGCCATTTGAAGAAATGTTTACATTTTGTTCTCACTTCACTAAAGGTGGCCGTACATCCCCCTTAACATATTAAGGCTTACAATTATTTCAGAATGGGTCTGCTACAAAACTTTAAATTGGTCACACAACCGGAAAATTTTGGTCAGATCCAGTATCCAAAGTAAGCCAGGTAGCGTGCACCCTTTGATGCATCATCCATGTAAGTTCAGTCAACATAGGGCTTAAATGTTTAGTTTCTTTAGAATAAATCTGCGCCCAAAACGTCTCACTCATTTGGAAAATTTAGGTCAGACCCAGCATACGAAGCATATGTGGTAGTGTGCATTACTATATCTTCCATGCAATATTAGTCAACATGCCACCTACTCCAAAACCTTAACCAGCCCCAAAAACATTAATCCAGTCATTGCAGCGTCTGAAACATTGACTGCATGGTACGATTACCCATAATAGAAGTATCTTCCAAGCATCTCTGAGACTGACATATAAGTACTTAAAAAATAATCTGCTCCAAAACTTGAACATTCGACGCCGATTACAAGGGAACTAAGTTGAGGAGGTGAGTTAAAAGGGGACACATGTAGGTAAAGGGTAAAGCATTGTCATAAGAAAAACCCATGTAAAAAAGCCATAGCACTAATTGGTCAAACATTTTGGCAAAAGTTAAAGTTTTTCAAAAGTAGGTCATACTCCAAGGTCAATGTCAAAAGATTAAAAATATAGTATTCAAAGAAAGATCTTGTCACAAGGTATACACCCGTGAAATATGAAAGCCCTAGTACTAACTGTTCAAAAGTTACGATCAAGGTTAAAATCTTTTAAAAAGAGGGTCAAAAGCTAACGTCAAGGTCAGGAATATTTATAGTTTTATACCAATGGAAAGGTCTTGTCACAATAAATTCACTTATGAAGAATTAAAACCCCAGCATCAACTGTTCATAAGTTGTGCCAAAATTAAAGTTAAGAAATTTTTGGGGCAAAAGTGGGTCAAACTCCAAGGTCAAGATCAAAGGGTCAAATAAGTAAATATCAAAAGAAAGGTCTTGTCACAAGAAATACCTTCGTAAAATACGAAAGCCAAAGCTCCAGTCAATCCAAAGATATGGGAAAAGTTAAAGTTTTTGCAGACAAAGAGACAGACAGACAAACAAGACAAAACTATATATATGCACTAGTACCCCGTAATCTTCGGTTAGAAGGGTATAAAAAAATCCAACCCAAAAGAGCAACCATTTCAAAGTATAGTCTATTTATTACACTACTACACGTAGTTTATTAACTTTAACCTTGGGAGAAGTTTTGAAACCATTTTGTATTTCAAAGGAAGTTAAGTGGTGAAGTGGTTAAAGCGTCTTCTCAAGAGTCGCAGAGTAAGGAGGCGATCCTTACGTCGCGGGTTCGAATCCCGCAGTGGGACGTGGAGACTGGTCCTTCGGATGAAACCGTAGAAACCAAGGTCCCGTGTGGCACAAAAAAGATCCCTCACTGCTCAATGTCTGTCTCCATGTGAGTGAAACAAACTTAAATAACGGCTTACCAGAGAAATACAAACTCATAAAAATACTTAAAAGTAAACAAAATGCAGGTGTTGTACACTCTTGACCCCCTCCACAATAATATAGATATTACATAATTGATTATTACACGTGTATTTCTAATTAAAACTCATTCCCAACTTAAGTAAAATATAGTAACATCTGTTTGCATCGATTTTGCAAAAAAAACTTTGATATTACACTCCTATTTTTTATGACTACAAGTCGATGGCCTCGCGACATCTTGCAGTGTTACTGAGATAAAATACATCACCTACTACATTTCCTTTTTATTCATATTGAGAATTTAAAGTAGGAATCGCGGTGATCACACGAGCTGAGAGGTCTCTTAATTTTTTAACCTTCTGAGGAATCTGTTTGTATACGTAGCGGAATTACTAAGGTTTATCCATTTAATACTTAACAATGACCCTGACCTTATAAGAATGACCTTTGATCTACCATATGAGCAGTCATAATACCGGTATTCTGTTATCCTTACATCCGTGGGTTCAGAATTAGTTGTTAACAAGAGAAACTAGACGGGACTGTATATTTCCACTTCGTCTGCATGGGACACGTCTGTCTAGCTATCTGTCCCACTTGGTTCCTAAACTATGATACAACAAAGGGGAGATTAACCTTTTTAATCATCAATAGTAAAATGTTATGTTGAATGCCAAATAATTTGCAGACGCGTGGCACTACTTGATTTTAGGAGTAACATAAACCCCCACCCCTTCAAACTCACTGAAAATTTCAAAACTTTTTGAGGATGAACGAATGGAGAAAGGCGGCACCGTCATCCGAGTCACCTAGCCTTGACGGGGGATATCTTAGCCTAGCTCTTTATGAATAATGTGGAATGCAAAATAATTAATCTATACCAATTAAAAATATTTAGTACATTTGAACGGAAATCAACTTTTGCCGATTCGAACCTACTATTCAGATAGGGACTTCGATCATGTCAGATGTGTCGTCGACCCTTTTGTTACAGTATGCCGCGCCCCCGTGGTGCAGTGGTTGGAGTGCTTTAGAGTCGCGAAGTAAGGATTGATCCTTGCGTCGCGGGTTGGAATCCCTCTTAAGGACGCGGAGACCGGTCCTTCGGATGAAATAATTTTTCGAGCAGATAATTTTTCTCAAACAGAGATCTACTGTTCTGCAGCTATATAAATTCTGTAATCGTTCTGTGCTCTTTAATATCTTATTTCAATACAAAGATTAAATTTTCATTAACAGTTCGTTTCTGCACTACTAAATTTGTATCCGGTTTTTGTTTTGTTTTCAACGTACTAAAAGTACGCGCAGTTGCGTCTTTTACTAGATTGAATTTCTAGCTTTGTTGTAAATTTAAAAAAAATCATATTGACATTTTAGAATAACACGAAGTTCCAATAATATCATGATAATATAACAAAAAATTCCAACAGCTGCGAACGACATAAGTCGCCCAATACAATTCCTTAGGTGTATTTTCAAATTTTGACACATTTAGGATTTTTTATAGAAATGAAACAGTAATTATTGTACTTTTTCGAAAGATAGTCATAAAAGGCTTTTTTCCTTAAACCTGATTAAGTCAGGAACTTGTGATGATTAATTTTTCATATTCAACAAATAGTGAAGGAAAATATTTTGGTATCATCTGCAAATTGCGACAAGGACATTCGGTTTACAGTTTTCAGGCGAAGGACGCTCTCCACGTTCCGCAGTGGATTCGAACCCGCAACGTAAATATCTACTCCTTACTGCTCGACTCTAGATAGAGCAAACGCTCAAACCACTGCATCACGTGGGTATACTCAGTATGTTAAACAAAAACTATTATGAAGTATTAATTTTCCAAGACATTTTTCTCGAACTAAAAAATACACCCGTAAATAACGTTATGCACAACCTTTCCTAGAGCTCCTCTTACATTTAACACAATAACCAAATCATCTTTTGCACGATGATTGGTGATGCCCTAGCTGTACATCTGCGATAAGTTTTCTGAATTTCATCCATGGGATAAATTTGGGGTCGAAAAACGCCCCGCTTTGTTGACCCTTGTTTCGAATCACCACATAATCTTTTGAATATGAAAGGTGGTGTTTTATGTACAGACATAATATTTTACGTAGACAATATATGCAATTAGGTTTCAGAATTTTCAATTTTACTCACAGGCCTCCCCCCTTTTTTCCTATTTTTATATTCTAATATCCATGAAAATGTATCTATTTTCAGGAAGTAAAGTATGCATAAAGAATGGAGGCATGCAAGGCGATGTCAATCCCCCGCTCTGAGAAAAGACATTTCTCAATTCTAAAAGTTCATGAAAGCGAATTTTTTTTCTAAAATTATATGGTTTATATCATCTTTTACACATTGAATTCTGTATTTCATTGTTTTAATACTTTATTTATAATTTATTTTTTCACTCATGTTTTTAAGATATATTTGAAAACCAAAAGAAAAAGCTTCATGTATGATTCGAACTCTCTCCATAGCGCATGGTTTTACAAGACTGACCGCGTTAACCACAACGCTACGAAGTACATGCGTTATCGATGTCTGCCACTGTCAGTGTGATTTAAATGAAAGGGTTTATTGAAGGGTGCATTTTTTCAGAAAAGTTCGATTTTCACATAGAATGTGTTCAGATTCCATTTTTTGGACAAATGAAATAGATTTCACAGGAGCAAAGGAAAAGATTTTCAAAGAATTCATGCATTTTCACTATATAAACGTTAGAGCCCCGCCCTAACACAAGAAGCCCTGACCCAGGGGCCCTGAAATTCACTAATCTCAAGGATCCTTCCTCCTCATAACTACGTACATAGTTCATTGGTTTAATACTTAGGTGCAGAAAAGAAGATTTTTAAAGAATTTATGCAATTTTACTATATAATCAATAGAGCCCCACCCTAACACCAGAACCCCCAAACCAGGGGCCATGAAATTCACAGTTTTGGAAGAGGCAGCCTTATTCAGCATAGCTATGCACTTGGTTAGTTTATTAAATGCCCAAGAACAGAGAAGAAGAATTTCAAAGAATTTATGCATTTTCACTATATAATCTATATAGCCCCGCCCTAGCACTAAAACTCCTGACCCTGGGGCCATGAAATTCACAATTCTGAAAGAGGCAGTCATTTTCAACTCAACTATGCACTTGGTTAGTTTATTTAATGCCCAGGAGCAGAAAAGAATTTCAAAGAAATAATGCATTTTCATTATATAACATACTTTGCCCCGCCCTAGCACTAGAACCCCTGACCCTGGGGCTATGATTTTCATAATTTTGGTAGAGGTCTCAATGCTGATTACAATCATACCAACAGTTTGACTGCTTGATATCCACTAGTAAAGAAGAGCATTTTTAAAGATTGCATTATTTTAGTGGTTTTGGCCCCAAGCCCCAGGGGGGCAGGGACCATGAAATTCACAATTTTTGTTCCTCTTCACCCATAGATGCTATATGCCAAAATTGGTTAAAATTGGTTCAGTGGTTTCAAAGAAGAAGCTGAAAATGTTCAAATATTAACGCACGACGAAGGACCCACAATGACGGATGAAAAGGGATAGCAATAGGTCACCTGAGTTAACTCAAGTGACCTTATGAAAAAAAATAATATTTTGAAGATGACATTACTGAAAACATGATTTTAGAAAAAATTCGAAATCATTAAGATGATGGCCATCTCAAATGGCACCGCTTTTAGCAATGAACATGAAAATGTAACGTAGCTTAAAAGGTTTTATTTTGAAGGTGTTTGAGATTAAAGGGGACAAAAAGTATTACCCCCTGAAAAATAATACAATTAAAACACTTTTAGAAATGTATCCTCTATATCCTTGATCATAATATTGAAGGAAAATCACAAATGTTCCATACCCAGTCAATTTGTTTGAGACTGAGTGGACTTAAGGGAAAGAAATTATGCAGCGAACAAAGACTTTAAAAAGAGAGGGTATTTTTTACCTTGACCTAGAAATTTTGTTCAAGGTCACTGCACATTCACTGACCAAAGGCATTCTGTGAGTGAAGTATGAGCAACACTGGACTAATAGGAGATTCACATAATTCTCCTATGGTCTTAACCTTTGACCTAGAAAAAAGGTTCAAGGTCACTGCACACACTTTACCCAAATGCACTCTGTGAGTGAAGTATGGGCCTAATTGGACCAAGGGGAGAGAAGATATGCTCAGAACAAGGATTTTTCATATAATTTTGCTATGACCTTAACCTCTGACCTAGAAACATGGTTCAAGGTCACTGCACATCCTTTACCCAAAGGCACTCTGTTTGTGAGTATAGGCCCGATTAGTCCAAGGAAAGTGAAAATACATGTATGCTCCAGATAAAAATTTATTCAGAAAGGCTATTTTTGACCTTGACCCTTGACCTTGAATTTTTGTTCAAGGTCACTGCACATTCACTGACCAAAGGCACTCTGTGAGTGAAGTATGAGCAACATTGGACTAATAGGAGAGAAATATGCTCCGAACAAGGATTCTTCATATAATTCTGCTATGACCTTGACCTTTAATCTAGAAACATGGTTCAAGGTCACCTCACATCCGTTACACAAATGCACTCTGTGGGTGAAGTATGAGCCAGATTGGGCCAAGGAGAGAGAAGATATGCTCCAAACAAGGATTTTCATATAATTCTGCTATGACCTTGACCTTGAAACATGGTTCAAGGTCACTGCACACCGGTTACCCAAAGGCACTCTGTGGTTTAAGTATGAGCCAGATTGGGCCGAGGAGAGAGAGGATATGCTCCAGACAAGAGATCTCGGATGGAGGATAGCTGGAGCAGGGCCCTAATAAATTTTGCATTAATTTTGAAAATTGAGAAACATATTGTCTCCGAGCGGGGGGATTGTCCATGCCTTAAACACCTTCTTTCTCTTAAAAGATGTACATTTAATGGAGACCATGAAATTCACAATCTTATAGCGATTCCTCTGATATTGGTTTACCAGTTTCATTGAGTTTGAAACATAAACTTGTAATCAAATTTGCGAAGCTCACCTCCACCAATGTTGTCCATAAGTAAGGCAAATTTACATCTTTTTTTCCAACTTGTGTGCATCATAAGATAAATATCCATGCAAGTTTGCTTTAAGTTGGACTAATACCTAATTAGAAATGGACCTGCTCAAAAGAATGTTCTTTAAATCTAAAACATGAGTCAGTTCCAGCATTTGAAGCAAGACTTGAAGTGCATCATCCATGCAAGTTTAATCATTAGAGGCTACATAATAAAGCTACTTCACAATCTTGACCCTGTTCACTCATCTGGAAAATATAGGTAAAATTCGAACAAAGTCTGGAAGTGTCCATCTCTAGACACATCATCCATACTAATTTGCTTTTTTAAGAAAAGCTCAACTTCACTCATGTGGAAAATCTAGGTCAAATTAGCACCTGAAGCAGAAAGGGAAGTCTACACTTCTAGATACATCATCCCTAGTTATTCATCTGGAAAATGTAGGTCAGATCTAGCATCCAAAGCAAGTCTGGTAATGTTCATCTCTAGATGCATCATCTCATGCAAGTCTGATCTAGGTAGGTTTTATTGGGATTGGACTTGCTCTTAAAACTTGAACTGGGATGCCAGTGCTGGGGGTATAGCATAAGCTCATCTTGCCATCGTAGAGTTGAGCTAAAAAGGGAAAGCAAAAGGTAAAAGGTCATCTGAATGACCCAGCTAATCTAAACAGGGAAAACAAACAGTTCAGATTCAAATATATGTATTTTACTAGGAAAACAAACTCAGAATAAACAAAGAAATGACATCATATGTGAGAGGAGAATAAGTAAAAGTTTAAGCACTGCATATCTTTAACTATTCAAAGCACTAGTCATAGATGCTGTCTAGAGGAAAAAAAAGTTATTCTTCTTAATGATATATTAAACCAATTCATAATACCCAGATAACAAAATTTTATCCTGAAAATTTTTTCAACCAAGGTTAAGAGAACAATAATATTATTTTTCATATTTTAATAGAATATTTTAAAAATCTAAAAAGTTCTTTTAAAAAGAAAAAAAAAACATTCCCTCCGAATTTTTCTGTGCCTAAATGTAATGTTCTTGATTGTCCAACAATAGAGAAAAACACATAAAGAACTGTAATGAAGTCAGAGCAAGCAAACATTGATTTTGCTCATCATCCAATCACTCTCTGGCTAATAAGATTTGGGAATCACTGCAATCTTCTTTTCTAGTTAGATTTTATCACCAAAAAGGAGGAACTTTATTTGATAAGAATTTAACAGGAAGAAATAACAGTCACAAAACAAAGGACTGGATATAAAAAATACACCTAACCCCCAGTCACAATTAACAAAGAATGGGTAAAGAGCAACATGACTAGAAAACAAGACCCCTGGGTCACAAAGCTCACCTGAGTCACCTTAGCCCACCAGTTTTTCATCTCAAGGTTTAATAAAAAAGAAAATTTCATCTTTAAACAAATTAAAAGAAAATTCTTATCCCACATTGTGGTTTCATCCTCACCTCAAAGTATTTTGGTATAACATATACATGTATATAACTGAATAATGAATGAACACTTTTGGGGATGCTTCAATATTATTTTGACTACATGGCTTCAATGTTCGCAGATGAGGTAAACAAGAATAAGATAACAATTGCTTTGGCTCTTTTCTCTGACAACAAAGGATCCATTATTTTAAATAAATGATAAAAAAATTAATTCATACAACTTTAGAATGTTTTCATATAAATATTTTCCACATAAATGTTTCCATAGGAATGTTGCCCTACTATTCCCTAAATGTTGACCCAACCTATCCCAGAGGGCCAAGATTTTAACAAACTTAATTCTGCAATATCTACAAATGCTTTCTTACAAATATCCTTCGCCCTGCTGTTATCAAAAATTTCACACCTTCCCTTTATCCTGAAGTTTTTAAACAGACTTAAATCTGCATTAAGTTTGGATTTATACAGTTGAATTCTATGGGCCTTGATTTGAACAAATTAACTCAAGTCTTTGTCAGGAATCTTACACATAAGTTTTATCTTTTCCGGCTAATTCATTCTTGAGAAGAAAATTTTAAATGAACCTACTAAATAATCAATATTCTAAAATTCTCTCCCCTTGAAATAAAACATAACTCTTGATTTGAAAAGAAAAATAGAATCCCCTTAACCCTGCTTTTTGGAGAGTGTGGTTGAAATTGGACCAGTAGTTCTGTAGAAGAAGACAAAATCGTGAATAGTTCACATTACAGTAATGATTACTACAAGGTAAACAGATAAACTTGGATCAGAAAATCTCACCTTTGACTCAGGTGAGCTAAAAATGAATCATCTAAATCAAGATTGCACATAAGCTCAAGCCTCTTTGGCCTTCAACTTTACCAGCCAGATTTATATATTGCATCAAGTGGAAGTCCAGCTACACTTACAAGCAGTTAATCAGTGGGTTTATGAGGTTTATGAGTTATTTAATATAATATCTTACTGACCCACTTAACCTTGTCATTGCAAGCTTGCACCTCCCAGGTTGTAGAAAACCTGTGTTAACACTTATTGTTGAATATTGCCACTTGTAAGAATTAAGAGTTCTTAAATGTCTAGTCAGAATATTTTACATCAACAATTAACTCAAGAAAAAAATCAAATACTGAGGAACAAATAAAGCGATCACTGTTCAACAGAATTATTTTTAAAACCAAAATTCTCTCTTGGAACTGTTTTTCAGATTTAGTGGACAGACACTTTCAATTAATTTGTCAATGAATATCTTATTCAACCATCATGTTCAATTTAATGCAATGACAAGTTCAAACACAACATGAGTATGTTCCACAGCATTGGCTGGAGCTGCTGTGAACTCTCTGACAGTTGATTGGCCCTCATTTGACCTTCATTTTCTTGGCTGGAGGCTCATCAGGGGCTCCAACGACTCTATCCAATGAAAATCCTGGAAAAAATATGCACATGACTTGTTGATTAAACCATAGTCACATTCAACCTTTTCAATACATGTTCAATAACCGATTTCAGAAAAGGCCCATAAGCCATGATGCTCACCTGAAGATTTGGGCATCAGCATATCATTTTCCACCAAGATTTTTATGTAAAACTTAAAATTTTTAATTTGGCCCAATTTTTTCCCAGGGTCATTACTGGAACAAACTTGAATCTACACTACCTGAAGATGCTAAACATAAATATGACAATTGGTTTTGCTGAGATTTTTCCCAATATATGCACACTAAAAACTTTGATCATTCATTTTTTACCCACCCTACCCCTAGGGGTCATACCTGAAAAAACAAATCTACACTACATCAGAATGCTTCCATACTAGTATGACTGATGGTTTTGCTGTTCTTTGGAAGAAAATATTGAATTTTTTCTTCAAAATTCCTATGAAAAACTTTGATCATCCATTGTGGCCTCACCATACCCCTAGAAATCCGATTATAATTTGAACAAACTTGGATGTATACTATGTAGTGAAGCTTTCAAATAAAGTTCAACTCCTCTGGCTGTGTGATTCTTCGAGGAGGATTTTGAAAGATTTTTTTACCCAGCATATATTCCTATATGAACTTTGAACACGTAATCCTTTCCTATCACTAGGGGTCTTAACTTTAACAAACTTGAAAATCTACACTATGTAATGCAGATATCACACAAGTTTCACATTTTGACATCAATCTTTTCTTCAGTTAATGGTCTTATAAACTCTTTTTTCAGAAGGACCCAACCAAATTTTCACTATTTCTAAATTATCTACATTTTAAATAGTGTGGTCCTTCATTTGAATAAACTTGAAGTCCCTTTCATCAAAGGCTGTTTGGTGGCAAGATTGATTGATTTTCCCCATTATGGTTTCTGGAGAAGTTATATGTGTAAAAAGTTTACATAAAACACATGAAATACAGATTCCAGATACTCTCTGATCATAAAAGCCTATGAAGTCTTTTACTCAGGTTTGCTAAAATTTTACACACATGAATTAATAGACTTTATAATTACTGTAAAACCAACTATTATTCGCGTCATCTTTTATTCGCGATTCGTCAGTTTGAAATCAATCCGCGGCCATTAATTTTCACGAATAAGGAAACATTTTCTACAAAAACAAATACAAATGAATGGTTCGCCGCGATTAATATTCGCGACTTAAAGTAGGTCGCAAAACTCACGAATATTTCTCGCACGTGAAAAAAAGTTGGTTTACAGTATGAAGCTGTTGGTATATCTGACCTTTCTCCATCCTGAGAACTTCACATTCCTTCCTAATCTCAGCTATTGCTCTCTCATCGTCCTCCTGTTACAATCCAACATATATTTATGTAACAAACCTAGCCCACTTCCATCAATATTTGAAAATTAGGATTTCTTCTAGAACTACTAATAATTTTTTTTTTTGGATAGAAGACAGATTATTTTTGTCATTTTCCCCTGTTTATCTATTTATTGAAATACATGATCTTTCAAGTTTTTACTAATAACACATTTTTGCCCCCTTTTACTACTTTTTCAAATGATTTGCAATTTATCTTAATAAACTACATAAAACCACCTATTATCATGATTATGTAATATTTTGGTGGCTGACTGTATTATTAATCACTTTAGGGTCATGTGACTTTACTAAGTCATGTGTCTTACCTCTGCCTTACTCCACAAGAAGCAATCATTACACTTGTCACATGGTTTCTTCGGTTCTCTCAAATGTTGACAGAAGTGTTTGTAGCTTATCTGATAATGAACACAAACATGGAAAACATCAAACAATAAAAAGTCACAAAACTATGTAAACATAAAAATACTTGGCTAATACTTGCCTAAATGCATTCTATCCTAGAAAGCATTTTATTTACAGAAAGAGATATGATGTGTCCTTTTCTATGGCAATAAATTAATGGTGTGAGATTTTGTCATTATAAGCCTCTAATGATATGTCACTTGAAATTAGTGTAGCAACTGTCTGGCTACATCAACAAAAGCTAGAATTAAGATAAGATTTAATATTTCTCCTCCAATTATTTTCTAATTACTGCTGTATTTCATCAAATTTTAGAAATATGATACAAATGCTTGTCTTTGATGTTATGTGAATGGAAGCAAAATATTTTTCCCCATGTATAAATCTGTATTTAGCATACACTACAGTTTAACAATGTAATTCTAAATTTATAAAACAAACCCATTTACAATCATTCATATGTTAAAATGGATAAAATACTAAAAAAGGCCAATTTATTTATCTAATTCAATGTGTTTCCAGTTAATTTTTTTGTTTAAGTACATTTAGATGGAGATCTAAGAAAGACAACACTGTTTTTATTTTCATCTTTCCAGACTTGTAAAGCAAAAAGGTTATGAAAACCAGACAATAGAACAAATTTTTTGATCCAAATTAAGTCATATTTGCTGCTTAATTGCACAATAAAATTTTACATTATTAAGTACTTATGAGGATGCACATCATTCAGTGTCCAATTCATCATGTTCATGTATACTTCACTCCTAGTTATGTCTCCTGACGTGAAGTGTCAGGATTTTACCTATAGATAGGTTACACCACAGGAAAGGGTGTTTGATCAGCCCAACACACAATGTGACAAAGAACTTCAGATTCTATCTATAGATAGTACAACCACTAGCTATGTTAAGCCTTAAAAGATTTGTGCTGCACCAGGAACAAGAATTCAACCATGACCTCACAAACACAAAGAGCATACCAAAGCCCTTGGTGACACCACAATGCTGATTTTAAATACATCAAAATAACAAATACTATTCTGCACTCAAACTGAGACCAGTCATTTTAATATACATTGAACAACATCATCTATTTTATATTAAGATGAACTTCTAAAACTCGCTTTAGTTTTAGTGCAGAATTTTTATTTTATAGAAAACTACTGTTAGGTGTACTAGATCTCCCCCTCCAAAAAAAAATTAAATTAAAAATTGCCAGACTTACATCCGGTTTACGACAGACATAACACATGGAAGCACCGCATTTACAGGTCATCTTATTACATCCCTCCTCCTTCATAAATTTAGCCTTACATCGGTGACAGGTTCGAATTTTGGCCATGGCCATCTTCTCCTCACTGTAAAAAAAATTACTTAAGACATCATTTATGGAATTAGAAATCTAAATAAACAAAATTTGGTTGATAAATTTAGATTTATTTGAAAATATAAACATTTATTTCCTATCTAACTTGTAACACGAGCTTTGATTGGTTACAAAGTCGGGTGTAAATATCCATGCACCCGACTTGAGCCGGGTGTAAATAAAACATGACATCATAATGCAAACATTCTCTATGATAAAGACGAAATAACATGACGTCACAAGGTACGTAGTTATCTTTAATCGATAGATTGAGACACACTCTGATGTTTACAAACCATTTTTATGGGTACAAAGGACATAAATTCGTTATCCAGGTTCATCAAGGGTGTACGGGGATTTACCCCGGGTTGTATTTCATACACCCTTCGGCCTTCGGCCTCAGGGTGTATGGAATAAAACTTGGGGTAAATCCTCGTACACCCTTGATTGAACCTGGATAACTAATAACATGCCACCTCTTTAAGGGGTCAGTTATTTAGAACTTGCTCCTGAGTTTTATGAATCTTAAATCTTCATATGCAATACAATAAAAGGACATGGCCCTTTGATTGAATTTCCTTCACCTAATGATTCTTTTTTACACGAGTGGCTGACATTGGTTCCAAAAAGCATAAATTGTATTTCCTAGCAGCTACAATGTTGAACAAACATTAAAGCTAGCTCAACATACATGTTAGATAATTCGGTCAGAAAATGGTGCTTAGTGCCATCATATAGACACAGTGATTACTACAGAATACCTCCATATTAAGATGGCCCCCTATCAGATTGCTATCTCCAACCACTTACAATTTAATTCGTAGACTAACTTCATCCTTCTTTTCAATTTCTTCACATCGCTTCCCAAAATGTTCCTTCCAGTCTTCTTTACAATATCTACAGGTCTCCTGGAAAACAAATCTGCATAATATAAAATTGGATACTTACATCAAGTACCAATCTTGAATACTGAAATAATTCATTTTGATTGATACAGTAAATCATACTTAAAGTGAAGTCCCATCGTTGCCAGAGTATCATGTGCTTATCAACACATATGCTTTATTTAGCACTTGCAATGTGAAACTGTGCATTAATATGCTTTTCTACTCTGGTGCAAAACACCATCTTTTAATAAATCTTTTAAATGCATTATTTGTCTGATGCATTGATGCCTAAGAGTAGTGTATACAGGGAAAAAGTTTTTGCCCATTTTATTTTTGCCCCTTTCACCCTCTCAAATGGCACCAATTCAAAGAACACAGCATAATTTCTTTAACAGAACTATGACTGGATGAATTTTAAACAGAGCAAAATTGTTGGCAAGTGCAAAAGGGGGAAATAACACAGGGCAAAAATAATCCTGTAAACAGTATTTAGAAGAAATACTCATCTTTGATGAACTACTTAACTTTCCTGGAGCCTAAACTTTGGACAAAGAAGAGATGAATTTCACAAGTGTATGCAAACAATATGCATGCTAGAAGTTCAGGAGTAAAGAAGAGTTTCAGAGGTTTAAAAACCTTCCATATACATGACCAACTTATCCTCACTCTACGACCTTATCCTTAACACTAAGGTCATGATTTTCAATTTGTTTTCTGAAAGATAGCTGTTCATTGCAATCATGAAAACAGCTTGCCTGTTTTTAAACAAGAGGCCCATGGGCCTTATAGGTCACCTGAGCATTATGCAACAACTTTCCAGTGATTGAATTTGATTCATGTTTTAAGCCAGATGCTATGCTATTCACAATTTTGAAAGAGGCACCACTGATCATCATAACAATATACTTAGCAGTTGCTTAGTTTGTTTACTTAATACCAATAGGCAGGGTAGGGGAACAAAAAATGCATTTCAAGTAATCAGTAATATTCAGCAATAATCAGTAATGCCCCTATCACACATGAACCCCTGACCCTTAAGCCTAGATACACACATTGCACAATTTTTGAAAAGGCACCATTGCTTTTCAAAAATATTTGATTAATACCAAGGAGCATATTTCAAACAATTCATCCAGTTTCAGTATATAAGTACAGCCCCCCCCCCCCCATGGTACCCCTGACCCTAGGGGCTTGAAATTCACAATTCTGGAAGATTAGCGCCCTTGCTCATCATAACTATATAGGTAGTTCATCTGCTTAATACCCAGGAGCAGAGAGGAATATTTTCAAAGATTTAATGTATTTTCACTATATAATCAATAGAGCCCCACCCTATCACTAGAACCCCTGACCCTAGGGCCATAAAATCAAAATTTTGGAAGAGGTATTCTTGCTCATCATAACTAGGTATGTAATTAATTTATTTCATTCCTAGGAGCAGAAAAGAATTTTTTTCAAAGAATTCATGTATTTTCACTATATAATCTATAGAGCCCCACCCTAACACCAAAACCCCTGACCCTGGGGCCATAAAATTCACAATTTTGGTAGAGACACTCTTGCTCATCATAACTATGCACTTAGCTGGTTTATTTAATACGCAGGAGCAGAGAAGAAGATTTTCAAAGAATTCATGTATTTTCACTATATAATCTACAGAGCCCCGCCCTAACACCAGAACCCCTGACCCTAGGGGCCATAAAATTCATAATTTTGGTAGAAGCACTCTTGCTCATCATAACTATGCACTTAGTTAGTTTATTAGGTCACCTGAGTAAACTCAGGTGACCTATTGCTATCCGTTTTCGTCTGTCGTCGTTCGTCGTGCGTCGTGCGTTAACATTTGAACATTTTCAGCTTCTTCTCTGAAACTGCTGAACCAATTTCAACCAATTTTGGCATATAGCATCTATGGTTGAAGGGGAACAAAAATTGTGAATTTCATGGTCCCTGCCCCCCTGGGGGCTGGGGGGTGGGGCCAAAACCACTAAAATCAGTGCAATCTTTAAAAATCTTCTTCTTTACTCCTGGACATCAAGCAGTCAAACTGTTTGTATGATTGTAATCAGCATTGAGTCCTCTACCAAAATTGTGAAATTCATGGCCCTAGGGTCAGGGGTTCTTGTGCTAGGGCGGGGCTAAATAGATAATATAGTGAAAATGCATTATTTCTTTGAAGTTTTTTTTGTGCACTTTGGCATTAAATAACATATAACCAAGTGCCCAGTTAAGTTGAATATGGTTGCCTCTTCCAAAATTGTGAAATTCATCATCACCCCTGGGCTCAGGGGTCTGTTTGGAGTATGGGGCTAAGTTGGTTGTAATGTAAAATGCATAATAACTTAAAAGATCTTCTGATGGACCAAATCACATGCAACTGATGCAAGAAAGGTTTGTGTCAACTTTATGTTTTAAACAATGTATTAATAAATTAATGTGCATGAGAAAAGAGACATTTTAAATTGTTTTGTATTGCAAAACAAAAAAAAAATTATTTTAGATATATCCGGGAATATATTTGCCTACTGTACACGCTTTAATATTTACGCATGCGCACTCGACTATTTGTTTGGTTTGGAGAGTAAGACGCCATTTTGGACCAGAGTGCACACGAAGAAAAAAGAATCTTCGTTTTATTTTAGGTCTAAAGTTTTACATAGCGAACGGTGGGTATGAATGTTGATATTTATGAGTTTAAACGGTTTACGGAATATAACGTGGTTTTACGAATACATCGTGTAATCTGAGGTTTTATTGGCGTATTACTTCTCCCGCGTTGTACAAAGGCGACATGATCACATCGTACGATGAAAGGTTGTTCGAGCGTTTTAAATGTTGTCGCCTGCAGCTGCATTATATATGTATTAATAAAATATATTTATTAGGTGTTTAATATGCTGTTTTTTTTTCTATATGTATGGAAAATATACCTTAGTTAAAACATAAAATATGATGAAATTTTTCGTTCGAATTATCTCTAGACGAATTGCAGTGACAGCCGCTGTACTTCCTACAGCAAAAAAAAAAAAAAAAAAAAAAAATCACGAAGCGTAATGATTTCAAAATAGACCCAATGAATATTAACTTGGAATTACATCAGTTATATCTACAATATTAGTAGGTAATAAAGATGTGATTCTGGTTTAGTGGTTTTGTTTGTGGAACATAGTCCAATCCACACTTTACAAAAGTTATGTCCCTTTGTAGGGTCAACCAAAAGGGAAAGAAGCAACATTTCTCCTCTTTATGCTACCAAACATTTGTATTCACTGTGTATTGAATGTTTTCTTTGGACGTGTGGGTAGTCCGAATATGGGACAATTAGTAAATATGCAGCAATTTTTATTCAAGTCGAATGACATAGTTACAAACCTGAAAACTACAAAGGCTGCTGTGAGGATTCTATGGCTCTATCCCCAAAGATGGCAGCAAAGGGACATAACTTTTGAAAAGTGTGGATTCAACTACATCAGGTCTGGTACAATCGCTAAATCTAGCTATGTAGCTTAAATTACCTACTTAGTTTTATTTACCTATGTGAAGCCGCTTTATTTTATTTTAGCTACCCATATCATACTTTTGTCTTTGAATTAATATTCTTCTCAGGATGTGCACAAAATTACACTTCAATGCAGTGATAATTTTTTATTTAATTAAGGATCCTATAAAATTAAAATCATCAGAGGTTTAAAATTCATGCTCCAAGTTTTAGCATTTTGAATGTGTTTACATACAAACAGACTTAATGTGTCTGAAAAACCTGATGTAAAGATGAAAATAAAATTATTTCTGCAATATCGAATGTAGATTTATTAAAATATATGTTTGTTCATTAATTTACCTTTATATATCAGGTACCCTTCTTAGATTCCTGTTTTTTTTTTTTTTAAATTGAAACACAATTTGCTAAGTATAGTTAAGTATAGTCACTGATTAGCACCACTTGCCATTCTTTATTTTACCGGAAATATAAAGGTAGCTATTTGGTACACACTGTTAAGTCGCCATTACAGTGAGCATTAACAACAAGGGATGTACACTATTATATTTCCCAAACGATTCTTAAGTTGGAGAACATATTGTTTTGACTCTTTTTCTTACTATTATTATTTTTCTTCTTCCTGGGTACTTATTTGTCTGTTAATGATCTCCTTAACTACTCGTCCAATTGAGGTAAAACCTGTCTAGGGTAAGTAGGCATCCGATGTAGATTTGCGGAACGAAGGTCATTTTTCGCACACATGCTAGCAAGAGCATGCACATACACCATGTGAAATGACCAATATACTTAATATAGCCATAACGTTTATATAATATTTTTTTAACTGCTTTGAAACTCATTATGTAAGGATATATTAGTAGTGTAGATAAGATGACATGGTAAATATAGCAAGAACCCACAAGCATGCACGTGCAATTTGCTCTGATTGGCTGAAACAAAAGACTCAATATCTTTTTTGTTTCTTGACAAAAAACAGAATTTTAAAACAAAGTCAAATATTAACTATAATATGATATATTAAAATGTTCAAGAAATGATGTGCATCCACATGCACAATTGGCTAAAACTACTATAACTCTTAGTTGTCAACAAAGCGGGATGAAATTTAGAACAAAAATTAGACATAATGAATTCCCACAGGAAGATATAGTTAGCATGCACATGCACGCTCATGCAATGCGTTAAATGACAAATTTTAGCGCATTTTGAATATTTTTTTGAATAAATGCATTGATATTTGTTAGTACCAGGAATATTAAAATAGACAGATTGATATAGTCATTACACACATGCATGCACGTGCACACGCATTTGATTCTAATGGGACCAATATAGTTGATTGAGCCGTAACTTTTATACATTTTGATTAAATGCTATTATACTCGATTCTTTGAAATATATTAAAAGTGTAGACAAGATAATGTGGTCATATGGAAATATATGCATCACCTGCACATGCGTGCAGTTCTAAAAATTGCAATACACTCGGGGAAAAGATCTTGATGTTTAAAATGAATTGAGTTTGTCTTATTTAATGAAGCTTAAAGGAAATGAATCATAAAGGGAATAAGGCAACAAAAGGGACTTGAGGATCGTTTGGGGAACATCTTAACGGTTCTCGTTACAATTAGCACTAGAACATTCTGCTTTGGATGCTGGTTTTGACCTATATTTTCCAGATTCGGTAATTGAGCAGGTTAAAGTTTTTGGTGCTGGTCTATTTTCCAGTAACTATAAGTCCTATTCAAACTAAACTTGCATGGATATTGATTTTTGGATACACACTTACCCCCCACCCCCTACCCCCAGAGTTGCAAGATTTGCCTTACTTTGAGAAACTTTTGTCAAGGTTTTTGATTTATAACTGATTTAAAAGTATTCCTAAAATGCAGTTTGAGAGAACAAATTGCATGTTACGGTTCAATATATTTATAAGAGATTTCAGCCTGGAGTTAAATGACCATTGCAAGTTTTGTTGAAAGAAACCTTTTGTGAATTTTTATATAGTGCATGTATTTAGCTTAATCAACAAGTGGTAAGTAAGAAATCTAATCAGAAGAATAGGTCCTGGGATAATGAAGCATCCAATCTAATTAGATATTTCAAATCTGCTACTGCTTCTCAAACATCTTAACAACATTCCATTTGGGGTCACATCAGCACAGCCTTTTGATTGGCCAATGAATTCGTTGCCTCCAAAATCTTAGCTTATAGTTCGGATGAGTTTCCTCTTTTTACTGTCAAATCTATATGCCCGAGGAATTTTGGAGTTGACAAAATAAGCATTGCAAAAGTTATGGTATGTATGCATGTGTTATGCTGGATATCTTGTACATTTTGTCCTTTTTCGTTTGCGTTATTCACATAAGGATCCCAGACTGGTGGACTAAACATTAAATTTATACCAAAATTGCTTTAATTCAAAGTAACACAGTATCATTATCAACATGATCAATAATGAATATGTAGCCATGGAACTTATTTATTTAGAATTGTCAATGTTTACCGAAGTTTGAATGTGATTGACCTTATACTCGAGCTCCAAAGGAGAGAGGGGTATAATGTTTAACCCTTGTGTGTCTGTCTGTCTGTCCGTAACAAATTTTCATCACAGTTTTCTTAGCAACTACTCATCGCAGATGCTCAAAATTTTAAGTTGGTCTTCTCCGAGGCATGTTTTATGTTGGGATACATTTTTAATCAAATCCGATGTCAACTTCCTGTTTGTTTGTGTGTCTGTCTGTCTCATACATAACAAATTTTTAGTCACGGTTTAATCAGCAACTACTCATCGCAGATGCTTGAAATTTTAACACTATTCTCTCTAAGGCATGCAATATGGTGGGATACATTTTTGTTCAAATCCGGTGTCAACTTCCTGTTTGTCTGTGTGTCTGTCTGTTTCATAATAACAGATTTTCGTTGCAGTTTTCTCAGCAAATACTCACCGCAGATGCTTGAAATTTTAGTACACTCTTTGTTGAGACATACCATATGGTGGGATTCATTTTGGTGTGAATCTGATGTCAACTTTTTAGTTTTCTGTGCATTTGCCAGTAATTAAACTTGTGTATATTAACATAATCGCATTAGAGCAGAGGTATTACTAGTGAGCATTGGCTCACAGATTTCTTGTTGTGTTTATTTGTAATTGAAAGGTCGCTCTGAAGTGACCCCGGATAGGATGTTATTAGATGTTAGAGAAGCAGTAGCGGATTCAGATTATCTAATTTTAATTAGATTGATAAAAAATCTTAAGGTCAAGATCTAGTAAATGAAGAATGCCTATAGCTTTATGAAATTTGAGAAATTATTATAGCTTTACTGATACTTTTAGTTTACAACTTAGCAACTTATGCTTGGTCAAATAAGGTCTTTTGGGGCATAATCTGGAGGTAAACATGACGAAAAACTATATTTTAAACTGCCATTTTTATTTTTTTTTAAAAATTAAAAACTAGTCATAAATTTGGGATAATTTAATTTCATGATGGACAAAGGAAATGTATTTAAATTGCCTACCGTCTCTCAGAAAACAGTAATTTATTTGTTAGCTCATGGCCTCTTCTTTTTAATAATATCGAATTTAATATTATAGAAATCGGGATTACTTTTTATATGATTTCAAATAGAATGTCATGAAATACCCTAATTTATGCCCCACCATGAATATGGCTAAGGCATAAGTGTTTGTCCGTCTTTCCATCTGTCCTTCCGTCACACTTGGTGTCGAGTTCATTTCAAAGCCAAGTTTCAAAGAAATTATTCAAGATATTTTTATCAAACATATGCTGAGAGATATTGTTGAGAACTATGCAACTGCATCAACTTTTTTATCTGCCCGGATCGCTAGATCCCGGGCGCATATTGTTTTTGTCCTGTCTGTTTATCTGTTTGTCTGTCTGTTGTCAACTTTAACCTTCGCCATAACTTTTGAACCATAAGAGATACAGACTTCATATTTGGTATGCATACTCCACTAATAAAGTCCTTTCAAATGACATCAAGGTCAATGACCTTGTGACCTTGACTGACCTATATGCTAAAAATAGTTTTTTCCACTGTTTGTCATAACTTTTGAACCATAGGCGATAGGAAATTCATATTTGGTATGCATACTCCACCGATTAATTTCTTTCAAACGACACCAAGGTCAATGACCTTGTGACCTTGCCTTTGACCAATATGCTAAAAATAGATTTTTTTTAACTTTGTTGCCGCCGGGCGCATAGTGTTTCACAAACACATCTTGTTTTACCTTGATCTTTCCTTTGTCCTTGACCTCACTTTTCTAAAATTAGTGTTTAGCTCAGTTTTAAAGATACCATTCAAGATAGTGTGATCAAACTTCAAATATTGATACATACTGATGTTAGCTATTCAAATACATCAAATTTTTATTATTGACGTTGACTTATCCTTTTACCTTGACCTCAATTTTCTTAAATTAGTGATAAGCTTAGTCTTAAAGATACCATTAAAGATTGTGTTAGCAAACTTCATATGTTGATACATACTACTAATGCATCAACATTTTTTGACCTTTCCCTTGACCTCTCTTTTCTTAGATAAGTATTTAGAACAGTTTAGAATAGACCATGAAAGATAATTTTATCAAACATACTTTAATTTGCTAATATGTATTAGTGGGAGGTAGTATTCAACTACATCACACACATTTGACCATGCACTTTCCTGTGACATTGACCTCCCTTTTCTTTAATTTTGTATTGCTTAGTTTTAAAGAAACTTTCAGATATTTTTATCTAAGCATGTATTTCACCATAATTTAGTGTGAATTTATCATCTGTATCCAATTTTTTTTATTTCAATTCAGAGAAACTGTTAAGATATTTTCATAAAACTTCATACACTAATGCACAAATTTTCATGTTGCATAACTAATATACACTAGTCGGGGCATTCATGTCCTATGGACATATTTCTAGTTTCTACATAACTCTGCTAAAGCCATAAAGAACAGAAATAAGAAAGTTGAAATTTATTATGACTTCAGAATGGATATTGCACCAAAATATAGTCTGAAGTCATTTACTACATCTTGACCTTAAGCTTAAGTCAAAATCTTTATGTTGTATTTAAAGATTGTAGAAGTGATGCACTTCTTATCAAAATCAAAATTTTTCTCCTCATTGTTTTCCAAAAAGTGTTTTCTGCTAATTCAGAGATAAATCCAATAACTGATATAAACATTTTCCAGGCGACTGAAAATTTGACTTAAGTTTAAGTCTGTTTCATAATTCTTGGGCCTGATATTTACATATGTTGTATTGTTGTATGTATTTTGCAGAAACTTTGTAATGCCGCGCAAGAAGAATTGGAGGGTGGCCTTGGCGAAGATGGGGAACCAGAGCCGTGCCAGCAGTGACAATAGACTCGTGGATACTAGCCACGTAAAAAATAGTACCAAAGACCCAACGATTAACATAACAGATGACGGACCTTTGAGACTCGTCGATACTAGCCACGTAAAAATTAGTACTAAAGACCGGGGGGATACTGCCTCCTTAAAAAGAGTACATGATTTGCCTTCGGGTGCTATGAACATTGTGAATTTGCCTTCGGGCGCTACAAACACTGCAAATTTGCCTTCGGGCGCTATGAACATTGTGAATTTGCCTTCGGGCGCTACAAACATTGCCAATTTGCCTTCGGGCGCTACAAACACTGCCAATTTGCCTTCGGGCGCTATGAACATTGTGAATTTGCCTTCGGGTGCTATGAACACTGCCAATTTGCCTTCGGGCTCTATGAATTGTGTAAATTTGCTTGGAACAAAATTATTTGGAACAATTAATCAAGCTAGTTATTTATTTCCAGCCTTTTCTAGAGGAGTTCAGTGTACATGCAATGCTTTGATGTCCATCATTTTGCAAAATGCATCTACCTCTTCAGAACTTGATGAAGTGCTGTTCGCAGGAGATGATTTGTATAGAGTCAGAGTTGCAGAATTACAGTCAACTGTTCAATTTGTTTCTAAAATGCTACAATTTCAAGAACTTCCTAAGTCTGTTTTTGTGCATGGTAATGAGTATGACATTTGCTATTTTGAAGAAATCTATGGAACGGTGAGTCATATGGATTGGAATAACTCAAGTCAAAATAAAAATTTGAAGGAAGGCATTGAGCAGCTCTTTGCAAGATACAATCAAGGCTTAATTATAGTTGGAGGAATTTGTTCTGCAATATATCTTGATGATAAGAGCTGTCCTGTATTTTTTGATTCACATTCTCACGGACAAGATGGTCTTTCATGTGCAGAGGGTAAAGCTGTAAAAATCACTTTTAGTGATCAAGATCAACTTGTGGACTACCTTTTTGCACTTTATCGGAGTTGTAATATTTCAATGATAAGCCAGTTTGAGATTCAACCAGTGTCTGTAACTCGAAAAACAAGTGAGTCCAATTCAAGAAGTGAAAGACGTTCTTTAATTGATAAGTACTTTGAGTTCCAAGAAAGCATGTCTACAAAATATAATATCTCTGAACCATCACAAAAAAACCGAAATGAATATATGAGAAATTATATGCGAAAAAGAAGGGAAAACGCTGAAATAACTCGGAAGGACAGGGAAAGCACCTTAAGATGTATGACCAAAACAAGACAAAGTAATGAATTTAAACTAAAAGAACTTGCTCTCAAACAAAGTGTTAGAGAAAATCCAGAGACAAAGTTCAAGGAGAGAGAAAGTACTTTAAAAAGTATGAAGAAGGCAAGACAAAGTAAAGAATTTAAAGATAAAGAATTAGCTTCCAAAAAAAGTGTCAGAGAAAATCCAGAGACAAAGTTCAAGGAGAGAGAAAGTACCTTAAAAAGTATGAACAAGGCAAGGCAAAGTGAACAATTTAGAGAGAAAGAACTAGCTTCAAAAAAAAATGTCAGAGAAAATCAAGAGACAAAGCTCAAGGAGAGAGAAAGTGCCTTAAAAAGTAGGAAGAAGGCAAGACTAAATACCGAATTTTGTTTAAAAGAAAGGGAAGCAAAGAAAAGGAAAAGAGACAATGTACAGCAGCTTGAGAAGGAACGGCTATCTAAACAGCAAAGTAGAAGAAATAACCGAGAAAAAGAAAGAGAAAATGAAAGAGTTTCTAGAGCTAAAAAAAGGCTTGATACAGAATTTAAAGATCACGAAAACAAATTATTGAAAAAAAAGTGTCATGGTAATTCTTTGGAAGAATGCATAGAAAAATTCCACGAAGAAGTTAAAATTGGCCCAATTTATGTGTGTACATGTTGTCATCAGACTTGGTTTCGGAAAAGTGTTGTGAAGCTAGATACAACTAATCTTAGTACTAAAAGTAAGAGTATTTGTACTGGGTTTAGATCAGTAGATGGTATTGAATGGCTATGTTTAACTTGCTGTTCAGCTCTGAAGGATGAAAAAATCCCAAGACTTTCAGTTAAAAATGGAATGAAATGGCCTGACAAACCCGATGCTTTAAATTTACATCCACTGGAAGAGAGGTTGATATCACAACGGATACCATTTATGCAAATAAGAGAGTTACCAAGAGGAGGGCAGATGTCGGTCAAAGGAAATGTTGTAAATGTTCCAGTTGATATTCAGCCAACTGTAAATGCCCTGCCACGACAAATAGATGAGCACGTGACTATAGCTGTGAAATTAAAGAAAAGATTATCCCACAAATCTGCATGCTTCACAGAAAATGTTCGTCCCAATGTGGTGATAAATGCTTTAGAATGGCTAATGAAAAATAGTGAATTGTATAAAAATTCAGGTATAGTGATAGACCATTCTTGGAGAGATGAAATTGAAAAAAGTAATGAGGAAACAGTACAAGAACTGATAGGATCTTCAAATGATAGTGATGATCGTGAGACTGAAGGAAATGATGATGGTTTTTGTGAAGTTTCCTCAGATGATTGCATTCAGGGCAACTCTGATACCCTTGTAGATGAAGCAGATATTGATACAAATAAACTCTATGTGTTTGCCCCTGGAGAAAACCAAAAACCAATAAGTTTATTTACAGACAAAGATGCTGAATATCTCTGTTTTCCGACAATATTTTGTGGTAATCGCAGAGTTGAAAGTGAAGAAAGAGACGTTCCAGTACACTACAGTGATATCGCAAAATGGGAGTTGCGCAGTGTGGATAGACGAGCGGCACAATCTGTACCTAACATCTTTTTTAAATTAAAGAAAATTCAAATTAAGCAAGTTAGTGACAAAGTTAACTTGGCACTGAGAAGATGTAAATCAGACGGTAAGAAAATCACTGCAGAACAAGTTTTAAATCCAGCCTCTGCGGAAAAAATTGTGAGATTAAATGAAGGGTATTATATTTTCAGAACACTTCGAAATTCTCCTGCATATCTTTCATCTAAAAAGAAAGATGTATTTGCCATGATAAGGCAGTTGGGTCTTCCAACATGGTTTATTTCTCTCTCATCAGCTGATACCAGATGGCAAGATCTGCTTAAAACATTGGCAACTCTAGATGGAAAAATCCTGTCACAAGAAGAATTAGAGGATTTGAATTGGAGTGAAAAATCAAAACTAGTTAAACAAGATCCAGTGACATGTGCTAGATTCTTTGACAACAGAGTTCAACTTTTCATCAACACCGTTCTTAAGAGTCCTCACAATCCTCTAGGTGTTGTCACTGATGTGTTTCGAAGGGTAGAATTCCAAAACCGAGGTTCGCCACATATTCATATGCTGGTATGGACAAGTGATGCTCCAAAGCACAAAGAAAATAGCAATGAGGAGATTGAAACATATGTAGATAAGTATGTCACATGTGGTTTGCAGGAAAATAATCCTGAAATGAAGCAGTTTGTCGATCTTCAAGTACATAAGCACTCAAAAACATGCAGAAAAGGTGGTAGGTCTATATGCAGATTTGGATTTCCTTTGCCACCTTTGCCCAAAACCATGCTTCTTGAGCCCTTGGATGTTGATGTTGAACATTATAGAAAGATATATTCTGATATTCAGAAGAAAATGAATGATTACAAAGATGGTTGCAGTTTAGACTATGATTCCTTCTTAGAGACTGTTGTAGAAATGTGTGAAGATGAGTATATAAAATGTATTCGAGCTTCCTTGAAAGGCCCAAAAGTGTTTCTGAAGAGAAGTCCATCTGAAATGAGAGTGAATTACTATAACTCAACAGTGTTGAAGGCTTGGAATGCTAACTTAGATATTCAGTTTGTACTTGATCCTTATGCATGTGCCACATACATTGTTGCTTATATCAGCAAATCTCAGAGAGGAATTAGTGCAATGCTTGATAAGGCATCTCAAGAAGCAGCAGAAGGAAATATGGATCTTAAGCGACAAGTTCGACATATTGGAAACAAGTTCTTAAACTTTGTTGAGGTCAGTGCACAAGAAGCAAGTTACTTAATCCTGCAGATGCCACTTACACAAGCAAGTAGAGAGGTTGTTTTTATCAATACTTCACCACCTGAAGACCGAGTTTTCTTACTCAAACATCAAGATGAATTGAACGAGTTACCCAAGGATTCAACTGATATTAAGGCAGATAGTATGATACAAAGATATGCAAGAAGACCAAAACAGCTAGAAAATTGGTGTTTAGCTGATGTTGTTTCTGAATTGGAAGTGACTTTCCCAAAAGAAATCAGAAAAGATTTACAAGAGGAAGTGAATGATGATAACCCAGAAGATACTTCTGAAGAAAATATTTTTACTGATCAGGATGTGTTAGTTCATTTGAAAAATGGGATTAAGATCAGAAGACGAAAAAACAAACGAGTTATTAGATATGTAGGCTACAGCCAAAAAACAAATTCTGAACAGTATTACAGAGAAAGAATTCTTCTTTTTCTGCCATGGAGAAACGAGAATACTGACCTACTTGGTAGTCATCAAACTTATGAACAGCACTACAAGCAAAAAGCATGTATAATACAACTGAAACAAAGGCAGTATGAGCATTTTGTTGATGAATTAGAACAAGCTCGACTTCAAGCTGAAGAAGATCTGGATAATATGGAGACAGTAGCTCCAAATACAGAGCATGCTGAGGCAGAAGATGCAGAGATAGGTTCTGAACCATCTGAGGAATTTGTTCATTTTGATCCTGATTCAGTCCAACATAGAGATTTTGATATAGGTCCAGACCTGGGTTTGTCCTCAAAAGTAACTGAAACAGAAATGAGTGCTGTCCGCATTCCTGATGAGCAGTATTATAAACTTTTGCAATCCCTGAATACTAAGCAGAGGGAATTTTACAATCATGTAACAAACTGGATTCAAACCAGAGATGAACCATTATATGCTTTTCTAACTGGTGGAGCAGGAGCAGGAAAATCAGTGGTTATTGATGCCATTTTTCAAACATTACACAGAATACTGTACTCAAAAGAAGGTGAAAACCCTGATGATACCAGAATATTACTTTGTGCTCACACTGGCAAAGCTGCATACAACATCAAAGGGACTACTATTGCATCAGCATTTCACAGAAAAATGTATCAAACTCAGCAGCACATGAGTGCAGATGAACTGAACTCATTTAGGACAAAGTACCGGAATTTGTCAGTTGTGATAATAGATGAAATTTCGATGGTAGGAAATAATATGCTGTCATTTATAAATGATAGACTTCAACAACTTACTGGGAGAAAACAAGATTTTGGTGGTATTAGCATCATAGCTGTAGGTGATTTGTATCAGTTACCACCTGTTGGAGACAAGTGGATTTTCAAAGACCTTTCTAATCCTGGTCAGAGTTTAGCAAAGAATTTGTGGCATGAACATTTCTATATGCTTGAACTTACTGAAATTATGAGACAAAAGGATGACCTCAGATTTGCAGAAATGTTAAATAGACTTCGTGAAAACAAGATGACAGACGAAGACAAAGAACTCGTTTCTCAACGTTTCATTAGGCAAGATTCTCAAGACTATCCTAAGGAGGCACCTCATCTGTTTATTGAGAACAAGTTTGTTGATTGTTTTAATAACAATCTTATAGAAAACCTTTCTACAAATAAAGTAAATGTAAGAGCAGACACAGATGTGTTATCACAGACAAAACTTTCTGCTTCAGTGAAATTGAAACTAGTTCAAAACTTGCCTGAAAACCCAGCATCTACTGGACAATTAAGAACTAATTTGGTTATTGCTGTAGATATGCTATATGACATATCAGTAAATCTTGATGTTACGGATGGATTGACAAATGGTGCTTCCTGTGTTGTGAAATACATTGAATACAAAGAATCACAGTTAAGACCTGCCATAGTATGGGTACTGTTTGCTGACTCAAATATAGGTATTTCAAGAAGACATCAATACAGGCATTTGTTTAGCACAAATGTTAATACTGCATGGACTCCCATATTCGAAGCTAAAAGAACATTTGTTTATAACAGGAAGACATATGAGAGAGTTCAGTTTCCACTGCAACCTTCCGCTGGAAAAACAATCCACAAAGCACAAGGAGCAACTCTTTCAAAGGCAGTAATCAGCTTAGCACAGACAAGGCAGCGAAAAATTCCTCATATACATTATGTTGCACTTTCAAGAGTAAGGTCACTTGATGGTCTGTTCATTCTGGATTTCAATGAAAAAAGTCTTTCAAAAGATGAAACTGTTGATAAAGAGGTGGACAGGTTAAGAGAAAATAGATTGCAACTCTCATATACACCTCTATACTCAGTATGTAAAGACATAAAATTTTTGTTCAACAATGCCAGATCTCTACACAAACACTTCCTTGATATAAAATCGGATCCAAGTGTTTTAGCTGCAGATGTTATTGGTATTGCTGAATCTTGGCTTTGTGAAATAGATTCTGATGAAGACTTTACTTTAGAGGGTTTTACAATGTTCAGGAATGATGCAAGTTCTTCCCAGAGCAGACCACATCATGGTATTGTCATATATTTGAGAAATCAATTACAGTGTGTTTCATACAACTCTTTTACTTCCAAATCTGTTGAATTTTCCATTATTTCAGTTATGCCTTCCAATACTGATCCAATACAGTGTGTAGTTATATATAAGCAACCTTCTTGTACGCTTCAGCTTTTTTACGATACCTTGAAAAACAGGTTGCTTCCATTTGTTGACAAAGATGAAAAGACTGTCATAATGGGAGATTTTAACTTGGATTTGAGTACTGGTCAATATGCACATTTCCTGAACTTTATGAGAGAAAAATTTGGTTGTGTTCAAATCATAAACAAGGTAACCACAAAGAATAAGACGCAGTTAGACCTAATATTTACCAACTTTACTGATTTAGAAACAGATGTTCTTCAGGCTTATTGGTCTGACCATAATATGATTTATTGTGCTGCAGATATGACTTAAACAAGCTATTCAAATGACAACTGCATTTTAATTACAATGTATAGTATTATAAACCCTCTTGATCATAAAACAGGCAGTATGTAAATATTTAGTTTCCAATGGAAGCTAAATATTTACAAACTGCCAAGAGTGGTTGGACAAAACAAGGGTTGCCACTCATCAACTGCTTTATTTGTCCCAATAACTTTCAATATGTTTCTTATATATAAATGTATTTAAAATTGCATTGTTTGAATTACTTACTTGCTATTTGGAAGTTATTGGGACAAAAAAGATTTAGAGTTATAATGCCCATGAGATGAAATTGTTTACCCAGTAGTTTATTTATGATAATTTGTACTGTCTACTTATTTATTCATATATCTTTAATTTATGTATTATATTGTTAATCCACAATTTAAAATCCACAACAGCATTGAAAAACTGTTACATAGTTGGTATAGGAGGTAATTTTATTACCTAACAAATTGCAAATTCACATGTTAACGGTTCTGTAATAATCGAATTAATATACTATTAGTGAAATGTTGTGTTCCTAAGATTTTGAATAAGAATGATATACTATTATTTGAAAAAGTTAATAATGTACGGGTTTGTCTGCAAGATTTGATTGATGTATAATTATTGTTTCTTTATAGCATGTCTTCTGTTGTGGCCAAACATATTGATAATTAAGTCTGGATAAAATTACAGTTGATCAAGTGTTATTTCTATCTCGTATGTTTTATTTTGTTCATTTTTATCTTTTACAATATTATATATTTCTGTGTATTTAATGTACTACATGTATCTGTTTCAGTAAAACGCATACAGTTTAACAATTAACATTTCATCTCATGGGCATCTAAATCCTCAATTTTTGGGGTATACCGGGGGTATTAAGGTCAAGATCTAGTAAATGAAAGGTGCCTACAGATTTTTCAAATTTAAGAAATTAATTCATTTATTTATGCTTTACAACTTTAGCTTGGTCAAATAAGGTGTTTCAGGGCATAATTTGTAGATAAACAAGATGAAAAACTGCATTTTAAACTGTCATTTTCAATGAAAAATTAACAAAATCAGTCATGCATTTGGGATTTTTTTTCATACTTGACAAAGTAAATGTATCAAGATTGCCTACAGTCTCTCAGAAAACGGTAATTAGTATGTTCATAGCCTCTTCTTTAAATCCATATCAAATTTAATATAGGTATCCCGTTTACTTTTCACATGATTTCAAGTTGAATGCCATGAAATTCCACATAATTCTGCTGAAGCCGAAAAGTACGGGAAAAAGAAAGTTGAAATAGATTATGACGTCATAATGGATCTAGCACCAAAAAATTAGTCTAAAGTTATTTACTAGATCTTGACCTTAATTCTAGACTATATAATCTTACTTTAGTAGTAGTAGATGTATTTGAAAGCATTCTTGTACTATACATTAGTATTTATTAGCTATTATACAATAATATGATTAACTCTGCAATTATTATGATATTTATAATTATGTACTTTGAAAGCATATAAGTTACATTGCTTAAATTACTTTGTAAACTATATCACAAGTGACTATCAGTATCTCTACATGACATTGTAAATATCCTGAATACTTTTCTCCTTGAAAACAAACTCTAGCTCCAGTGGACACATAAAAGGAACATTCTGTCTCTGAAAAGACTTGAACACTCCTGTGCTCTGTTACTTGTAAAATGTTAATCTTTTTTTTTTGCATAAACTTATTCATTGTGTTTACATGTAAAACAATAGTGTTATCTACATTCTGTTATTCAAAGTCATATTTAAGAAACCATTTGTTATTAGTTTACCAAGTTTTTCATTTATTATTTATTGCTAATACTGAAATGTTTCTCAACTCGACATGGACAATTTTGATTTTTTTATAATTGTGATAAATGTCATAATTTAGTACCATATTCACCCTAACAATCATCCATATTTCTTTAAGGATACATACCACAAACAAATTTTTTATCTCCCACACAAAAGAGTTACACTAATAATTTTTCAATATTCCTTTGTATGGAAGTGTAATTAAAAACTTATTGATCACTTCAAATTCTGCTTTTTTTTTTGCCATATTATGTTGCTTGGCCAAACATTTGTTGTTTAAGTAACAAATATCACATCTAAAGTGAGAGAGGCACCTAAGATAATTGAATTTTTGAAGGAAAAAGTTTGTGTTATTTATCCTTAAGTACACATTCGTTATTCTGTTTCATAATCCTAAAACCTTTATGATCTTTGTATTTCATTATATGAACAACTTTTAATCTTTCTTTTCGTTTTCAGTATGTAAGGTTAAAAAAGTTGTTCTAAAAGTGAATGAATGCAGCTGTTTCTGTGAAATATGAAAATATGAGTTCCAATTGCACAATTTTTAATTTTTAATTCCTAAATCACACTTTATATGTAGTATTTAATGATATAGGAAATTTTTATGCAACTTTTGTGTTTTCTTTTGAAATGCTAATTGCCAGAGCAAGATGTTTTAAACAATGTACATGTACTTAATAATTTCAAATATTTTTCATCTTGTTCAGTTGCATTAAATTTGTCTGTTCAATACACTTTTCATGATATTTTAAAAAGGTTAGGATAACTCGATGGTTGATTTTTTACATCTTGTGCAGATGTCAATAACAGTGAAATGTATTTATAAAAAATATGCCAACTTACTACAGTATAATGGACTCAAATTTGGTTTAAAAAAAAATTATCAAGTCAGATGTCATAATATCTTTTTAATGTTGTAAGTGTCTGAAATCACCTACATGAAGCATGCACTTTTTGAAGGTAAGTAGTGTGGAAAGAAGGGGTCAATGGCCAGCCCGTAAAGGGAGGTAAACCTGCTTCTTTCAGATGGTATACAAATAAAAGTGAAAATTGCTTCGAATATTGTTTTATAGTAAAATTTCAGACATTTGCAAAACGCTTTTACCTATCTTTAGTATTTTTAGCTTTCAAAACTAAACAAAATAATTTAGATCAAATGGTTAACATATTGCTTTTGGACAAAACTATTGAATGCAGATGTAAATTATGACATGATGATATATGTGATTGTTGTACAATGATTACTATGTAACCAATATATACTATATTATATATATGCACATAAATATATTGTATGAAAAATTCTAGATTAAAATGTTTTATTGCAAACTGCTGATATGATCAAGAACTTTTTTGATTAATTATAAACATCTGTATAGTTTACTTGTAGTTCAATATATACTGAATAATTTAAACCTCAATAAATCTGATATAATCTGATATAATTTGTTTTGTATGTGTCCAGGTTTATTGCATGAGGTTTATAGGAATAAGAAGGAAAGGATCAATTTGCAATATATAATGGATCACATATCACAGTTTTTTTTTTTAAAGTATGCACATTTGAATTTCACAAAGCACATAGAGATATAAAATAAATTCATCACTTCAAATGGAGATTAAAGTTTTTTCAAATGCATAGTAATTAAGACCAAGGGTCATTCATTCAGAATTGTGAATTTCAAGGCCCCTGGGTCATATGGGTCAAGGGTAACATAGCGGATGGGGGCTCTAAATTATATACTGAAAATGAATTACTACCTTCAAACATTTATGATCAGCAAGGGTGCCTTTTCCAAATTTGTGCAATGTGTGAACCTAGGGTCAGGGGTTCCTGTGGGTCGGGGCACTACTGATTATTGCTGAATATTACTGATTTGTTGAAATGCATTTTTTTCTCTGCTCTGCCTATGGGTATTAGGTAATTAAACTAAGTGTTATGATGAGCAATGGTGCCTCTTTCAAAATTGTGCATGCCATAGCCTCTGGTTTAAAATATATCAACCAAAGTCAATGGTTGGAAAGTTGCTTGATGCTCAGGTGACCTATAAGGCCCATGGGCCTCTTGTTTAATACCCAGGAGCAGAGAAGAAGATTTTCAAAGAATTCATGTATTTTCTATTTTCACTATATAATCTATAGTGCCCCACCCTAACACCAAAACCCCTGACCCTGTGGCCATAAAATTCACAATTTTGGTATAGGCACTCATGCTCATCATAAATATGTACTTAGTTGGTTTATTTAATACCCAGTAGCAGAGAAGAAGATTTTAAAGAAATAATGCATTTTCACTATATACTTATTTAGCCCCACCCTAGCACTAGAACCCCTGACCCAGGGGCCATGAATTTCAAAATTTTGGTAGAGGACTCAATGCTGATTACAATCATGCAACCAGTCTGACTGCTTGATGTCCAGGAGTAAAGAAGAAGATTTTTAAAGATTGCATTAATTTTAGTGGTTTTTGCCCCACCCCCCAGGCCCCATGGGGGGCAGGGACCATGAAATTCACAATTTTTGTTCCCCTTCACCCATAGATGCTTTGTGCCAAATTTGGTTGAAATTGGTTCAGTGGTTGCAGAGAAGAAGATGAAAATGTTCAAATGTTAACGCACAACACACAACACACGACGCACGACGACGGACGAAAACAGATAGCAATAGGTCACCTGAGTTTACTCAGGTGACCTAAAAAAGATTTCCAAAGATTTAATTTACAGAAAAGGACACAAACCTAGTTTTTTCTGAAACATGTGCCCTAGACATGACAAGATTTAGTTTTTGGTTGAGGAATAATTAACTCGTATTACAGATTCTGAGATTTAAGGATACACCAAAGGGTTTTTTCAATATTTTTGTCAATTTTGAGATTTTTGGCTATGAAAAGGATGCTAATCGCTGCTTTACAGTGCCTGAAAAATTTTTGCTGATTATTAAATGGTTTTCTAATTATTTCACAATAATTAAACATAAACACTTTCAGATGTAAATGTTCCGTTATTGAAGCTCCACAACAAATGAGCCAGGAAAGATGAAACATTCTTTCATTAAAGCAGCCATTACAATTCTATAGTACTGACAATAAGGCACATTCAAACGAAGATTTTATTTATCTATAAACTGATTCTAACTTTAGAGACTAATATTCAGC